>NW_017386041.1:755964-824069 GCF_000237925.1 Schistosoma mansoni
TATTCTGTATTCCTTTAGAAGTGTAGTTAAATCAATGTTGTGTTAAGCTTACACTGAATCACGAAACGTTAGAAAATCTAATTTTTCTACTCATTGGGATATTACAAATATATTATTTATTTATAACAATCTACCCAATGCTCTATTTATTCAAAATTATCAAATCAAAACTTGGTAATGATACCTACAAACTCATAATATAAATGTTTGCAAAAGAGAAGTTGAATTGATGATTAGGTGGTATGCGATATCTATTGTTTGGTTTTCTGAGCTAATTTTTTTTTTAATTTTCGCTTTGTCTATAAAGTATGTACAACTAAGTACTTAAAATCACTAGAGACATAAATCAAGATCTAATTTTATATCAACAGTATTATGAGTCCGTTATATCACTGTAGGCTCTTGTCAAGATGCATGTTCTCTGAGGTATTCGGAATGTCAAACCTCTTAGTACTAAAGTAAACAGTTTCCTATTATATGTAGCTCGTAGTCGTCTAAGAATATCTACTTCATCGTCTTGTGAACCCAAGGGATCTTACAGTCACTTATTACCTTAATTTCCTCATCAGATATTTCAGAGATATGTAAATTTCATAAATGAAACACGTTAGTAAGCACTTTGATATGTGGAATTATTGATACTCTTAATCTTAACTAAAAAGTTGTAGATGCCATTGAGACTTCAATTACTGAGTCATGTGTTAGTTATTCGACATTAAATGACATTCCTTCACATCTTCAATTTTCCGCTGAATTCAAAAAACCGACCAATAGATTGATCATTTTAACTATAATATAAGAGCAAAGATAGATAGTGGCTAGCAGTGGAATCCAGGCCGCGCGTTTCGTCTTATTTGGGACTCGTCAGTTGTATGCACTTCCATCTCAGAGTTGATGTTCACTCTAGGACTCGAACCCAGTACCTTTTGCTTCAAACGCCATCGTGTCATCCACTTAGCCACTATCCATCTTTGCTTATGAATTAAGGCTATATCGAGGCGATACGCACAGTATGCACATATGGCCAATAAGAGACTGATCAATTGAGGTCCCAAACGTCAATGGGAAGATTCAACCAAACAATACCAAGTGAATTTATAATATAAGAGTTTTTGAACACTATTGAGATTAATTATTATTTATTCCAAATAAAATTTGAAATTTAGTACAATTAAAACACAAATAAAGTTGACATTGTAAAGTTACAGAGAACAACTGATGTTCTTCCTATTAAAATATGTGTCAAAGATAGATCACATTAACTAACAATTAATCAAAATAGCTAAATCAAAGTTAGTGATATAAACATGATAGCTCACCACTAAAAGTTAGCTATGATTCACTTGCAAATTACTTGCACAGCCTGTCATAAAAACTGGTCATAAATAGAAGTAAAGATGTAAAGATGATATCTAACGTTATTGAATCCAAAATCATCATCTGACAATTGCACATGAGGGTAAAAGGTAATTAAACAGATACAAATCGAGCTCGAAAATCTTATCAACGAATTCGTTGTGCTGATACTTTTGTTGAAAATATATGGTAACAAATTAAATATTTTTTGTAGCCTTTAATTTATGATCTAAACTGAATGTTATTAATATATTCTACATGATTAATCAAACTCCAATGATCAATCTTTTCATTATGATTTACTTATTCTGTATTCTGCTAATGAAATACTTTTTTCCCATGATAGGTAACATTATTCAATTCATAATAAATGACACTATCTTCATTCAACTTTACTATTTCACTGATGATTTAGTCTATTTTTTTGATAGTATCTAACTAAATTTTTAAGTATTTTTCCTCAAAACTGTTAACTTATGAGAATTTAATTATTTTTTAATATTTGAATTCATGATTCGATCTAAGCTAGATCATCATTGTAAATCTGGAAGCAGTGGACGGTCGTTTCAAGTTCCGCATGCAGGATCGTAGATGCGCACTGCTGAGGAGTCCCATGTTAGTCCAGTGCTTCCAGGCTTTTAATAGTAGTCTGACTTAGATTGACCCATGAATTCAACTACTAAAAAATTATTAACATCTCCACAAACCCTCATTCTGACAATTTAATTATTCACTTACCGACACCTTCATGTTCTCGATATCTCTTCAGCTGATATTAGTTTTTGGTGACAAGTACTCTTGAGTTTTTTTAAATCTTCACGAAGCATATCACATAAAGTAATTTGTACCACATTACTAATATATTTAATCAGTCTTTGTTGAGATATGTGTATTTTGTGTCGATATAGTGACTTAGTAAGAAGTTTATAGGGAAATAGACTGATTGTAGCTAGTGATCGAATTTAAGACGAGCGTTTTGTTCTACATACGGTTGATATACTGATCTAATGAGTCTAGAAAGCCATTATTAGCTGTAGAATAAATTTAAACACTTACTAATAATTATATAAACATAATATGCGTTGAACATATTTAGCAGATATATTAATTGAACAGCTTAATAGATATATCATTAGAATTTTGAATTTAAAAGTGAATATTAACACTTAGATGCCAGAATATTCAGTTGATAAGTTTCGAATGGAGTGGAACGCCTTATCTTAATTCGTATTTTATAGGTACAGGTCATATATTTTGTTATATCGAGTGAGTGCGTGTGTGCCCTGTTATTATATGACGTTATAAGACCGCCAATCAGAGAGGAGTGAATTATCGATCAGAGCAATAATATACGGAAACCGTATGAGCAGTTTTGAGTACTTATCAGTCCTGCTTTCTGTCTAGCCCAGCCAGTTAAGTTCAGAACACCAATAACAGCCTCTTCAATATGAATCATTATTCTCAAACATACTGGGTTTATATACCAATCAAACTGACCACATCGTACCATCAAATAGAAAATAACATTTGTCCAAGATTTAACCAAATGTGGCTGTGAATGTGGGAAACAGTAATCAATAGATTGGGTATAACTCAAGAATGGTAAATCTCACAGTAATAGTCTGTGCGTCAAAATAAAGCTCATAATAAAAGGAACATGAATATGAATAGTTTAGTTACTTAACAATTACACACTAGAAAATATACATATCATATTGGTCCATAAATAATCCTCGAAAGTTACCTTTCATAATTCTCTTCGGAATATAACATATTTTCTATGTTCATTGTTCAATAAATGATTATTATTTCTTTATAAACTCTTATTTTACAGTATTGTGAAGCAATTCAATTATGTTATGAACATTATATACCTATAACAGAAAATTTAATTGAAAAACTTACACCAATATCAAATAATTTATCAAATAATGAAAAATCTATTCTATTAAATCAATTAGGTGAATTATGTTTAATACAAGAACAATATTATTTAGCATGTAAAAAATTTACTCAATCTGGTAATCATCTATTAGCAATGAAAGCCTTAATTAAATCTGGGGATACAAATAAAATTATATATTTTACTAATATTAGTAAACAAAAAGAAATTTATATTATGGCAGCAAATTATTTACAAACATTAAATGATTGGCATTCAAATATAAATATTATACGTCATATTATACAATTTTATACAAGGGGTCAAGCAATGGAATCATTAGCTGCATTTTATGAAGCATGTGCTCATGTATGTTTATTACATTTTATAGATATTATTCTATGTATATTTGCTTGATCATGTTAACTTCCCTTTATATCATTTCAATATACACTTTTTTGACTAATATAAATTGTATAGTTGAATTCATGAGTCAATTGAGGCTAGACCATCATGGAAAACCTGGAAGCACGGGATGGCCGTTTCGTCTTATTACGGGACTCGCTAAATTTCGTGGATCGGTTGAAATTAGACACAAACACCGTTGGATGTTGGCCAGATCAATGATCTGGTGGTTAAGCGCTCGCGCGCGAGAATGATAGGTCCTGGGTTCGAATCTAGCGAGGCGGGATCGTGGATGCGCACTGCTGAAGAGTCACACAATATAATGAAACGCCGCCCAGTGCCTCCAGGTTTTCCATGGTGGTTTAGCTTCAATTGACTCATGATTTCAACTATAAAATTACTGAAATTTCCACAAAAGCCTCTTCTGATAATATAAATTGTATAATAATATGTTAGATTATTTAATATTAATTTTGTTAAGGATTAGCTGGTTGCCAATATCAATTAATGAATATATAAATATATGGTTGTAAACCAGTCCCTGATTTCTAGGTTTTAATGTTAACCAATTCAAAGGTGCATTCGATGTTGAAAGAATTTTCTGAAGTGTATCTATCTGTTGCTTATGACGGAAAATTGTATGCTCTCAACATTAATAATGATAACTGTTTACAAATTATAATATACTTTTATGCCTTCTGAAATATATAACTTAAATATTTGTAAATTCTTAGATGTCAAACAATGCCGTTATATGAAAATATAACTTGAAAAATCCTGCTTGTACTAATGGCCCAATAACAAATTGTTAATAGTGTCTGTGTAATTGTATCATTATGAACATGCTTGTAACTTAGTGTAGGTTGTGCATTTATCCTCAAAAATTAGATATTTATAAACTATTATATCAAATAGACACAGAGAACTCTCTACCAAGTGAATAAAGTTTATAGAACTTGCGTTCGTCAATTCAGTTTATAACTTCGTTTTGTTGTAATAGTTATTTCACTCGAATATAATGATTGAATGCAATCTTATCCAATTTATATATGAGTGTGCTTTTTCAAAGAAGATTTAATGACATGTAATACTCATTGAACTGCGTTATAATTTTATACTTGATCACATGATACAGTGGACTGGAGACACATAACCACCTCTCTCTATTATTCCAATCCGGTAGTGGAGTTAAACTGAATTTTTCTTCAAATTTTCTATTGATGACATTCTAGAAACAGCTTCGTATTAATTAAGTGGCGGTCTGCATATTTTCCCCGAATACAACTTTTCGACCTTGAGTATATTGATGATATGGTTTTAGTGTTTGATAATGCACAAACTAACCAAAGCGCACTAAATCCGTTGACAATTACTGTCAGCAAGTACGGCATATACTTTTCACTTTCGAAATACAAAGTGTTCAAGTCTGACAGAAACGTGCACCAGCACTCACTCTTTGTGGTTAATCGTTAGAAACCACTGAAAAGTTCACATGTTTGGTTATTTGTGTGTCTGCTGGCGAAAGCCAGAGGAACTTATGATAATGTTTGGCTTTTTCATGATGTTATTCGTGTTAAAAAGAGGAATGCTTACAACGCGTTGGTGGGAGCATGTAAAACCTATGTTGGTTAAACCTGCCTCATAGTAGCTAAGAATGTCAGGCAACTCCATGTTCGATCATAGTTGTCTTCCACTGATTACTCATATCCAATAGTTACAATGTATTGTTATTTTAAAAGTCCAGAACAGTGAAGACAATTCAATTGGAACCATCATCTTGAAACATTGCATTGTAACTGGTTCCCGTTTTATGGATATCTTCTTTGAGATTCCCAAATTGCGATGGGACTGGCTGGAAGATATCTCTATAGTATTTAGTAAATATTGATCCATCACGACTCCCTAACTGGAATGCAAAAGGTGGTACAACTCACAGAGATGTTATTATGCATGAGTGATAACGGAAGCCAGTAGCAATCTTATTATAGTTTTCTACCACTTTCTACGTATATTAGTTTGAGTAATGAAAAAGTGCATGTTATATGACTAATTACTGATACCTTTTTGGAAGCTTTGATTTTTATTGATCCTTATTTAGTTTGTTTGACAGCATCGTTAAAGATATTCAGAAGCTTCTTCACGAAGTTATATAATTTCAGAAATTAACCTTAATATTATTCGATGTATAATGAATACATCATTGTTATTTACAAAAATAAAATACTTCACCTTTAATTTTTTTCTTTTTAATGTTAGTCATAAAACAGTTAGTGGAATGAAGTTAAAGCAATTAGTCTCTTTTGATAAATTTCGATAGTGTAATAAGAAGATGAAGATTATCAGAGCTATGTGATATATTAGCGCAGTACATTTCGAACAATCTGATCACACATATTATTATTATTATCCTTGTCTACTCCTACCCCCTCATTTCCAGTCTAGTTGACCTTTTATTTTTATATATAAATGTTCTTAACAAGTATATATGTGATCAGATTGTTCGAAATGTGTTGCGCTATTCTAAAACAATATATCCAATTTTCTCCGTCTTCTTATTACACTATCGAAATGAAGTTATTTTCTTCCAAAATCTATAAGAGTATAAAGATAATTTGTATATCTTTAATGATATTAATAAGCAGTAATGAGAAAATTGGATATATTGTTTTAGAAATAAAAAAAGAGAATAATAGTTAAGGTATAATAATATAAATCCACTTTAATTTTATGGGTTCATATCAGCTAATTACAGTTGTATTTATGCTAAAATATAACTAATATTAAATAAGAAACATTGGTGACTGAATAACTGAAATGATATAGATGAGTGAAAGTTGGATAATTTAATAGAAAAATTAATGATAATACTAATTGAGCAGTATTAAAGCAAACATTATTTGAATGGGTTTTGTGGAGATTTCAGTATTTTTCATAGTTAAAATCATGAATCGATTGAATGGATGCGCACTGGTGAGGAGTCCCACAATAGGATGAAACGGCCGTCCAGTGTTTCCAGGTTTTCCATGGTGGTCTAACTTTTACTTGACTCATGATTTCAACTATGAAACAAACAATATCCGTTTACTAGGACACTGATAAATTGATAATTGTCTGATTTCGGAATGCATAGGTTCAGTTTTGAAATTTTGATACTTATTGCTACTAGTATGTTGTTTCAGGTGGATAGTTATAGAAGAAGAGAAAGTTAGAAATACTTAATTATATTAAGGTAACCATTATTTTCGTATCATTAATTTGAAAGTTTAAATAAATAAAATGTATGAATGATAATCAAAAATTTTGATAAATAAATATATACAAATATATACGCAAAGCAACAGAAAGATCTTCGTGTACATTTCTTAAAAGAGAAATTGGGTAAAATAAGAATTAAAGGAAGTTGGAAGGACTGACGAAACAACCGAAGTATTTTCTATTCCATAACATTTATTTGAAATTATAGATGAATGTAGGTTTCACAATTTAAAGTTCAGTAGAAGATTTATTTATTTCACATAGTGAGTTTTTCGTTATCGCTCAAAATAGTTTGCAATGGCCCAAGCGCATTTACTCTCTCATATTTCTAAATGCTTCACAATTTTTTTTTGATCACTTCACTAATTTACATTTTCTCAGATTTTCTCTTGAATGATTAATCTTTTCTGATACCATTAAAGCTGTTACTAACTCTACTACTCTTGGATTCCCCCTGACAATTTCATCTCGCGGCAACTTGAACCGATATATTCGTGTGCCAGGTTCTATACTAAATTTGACTAATTTTTGCAGATTTTTTCCACTTCAGTAAAAGTTAATTCTCATGATAAAGCTATGGAATTGTGGCTAAATTTGTATTGATATCAGTTAAAGTCCTTAGCAGATTAAATGTAATTGTATATCGTTTTGTTTATACTTGCTAACAACAGAATGAAATTGAAGAATCTGGCAATTATGAAAAAGCATTGGATGCATTAACCGAAGCGTATAAAGTTTTAGTTAAATTATCAAGTTCAACTACAAATGATGATAATAATCAAACAAATGAATGTCATCTTAAAAAACGTCTAACTCAAATAAAAAAGAAGACAATATTATGCAAAGAGTTTATAGAAATTCAGAAGTAGGTTGATCATCATCACCAGTCGTTAAACTTCATTGTAGTGTTAATATTTTAATAAATTAAAGAAATGAACTATTCTATAGAGTCACAAACTTATTGAATGTTCGTTGATTGGTCAACTACATGTTACTATACTTTTTATCCATGTATACCTCTACTCTATAGGAAAGTGATTGACAAGATAAACAAGTATAGTACTACTATAATTGCTTATTGCATTATTCAGCCTTTTATCTGTTAATTAATGATCCGTGTGTGTAGAAAGTATGTAGCCTCTGCTTAACAATAAACCACTAATGGCCCATATTGCCTTATTTCAGAGTATCCGTCTATCAACACCCTATCCATTATTTTACTAGTCAGGAAAAATCGAGACCATTATTCACCAAAAACCGAGTTGTAATGTAGGTAGACTGATGTTACTCGAAAGTTATTTTGCTCAAGTTTTTTTTTAAATCACTAGTGCGTTCAGCTATTTCCGAGTTTAACACTGAAGTGTAAATCTGAAAGCGTAGTGAAATCCTTGAGATTTTATCGCACAGCATTATTTTCGGAAACGACAAATTTCCCTTTAGTATATCCATGACGTCATCCCGAGACCTATTCGAGTGTATATTTCTAGTTTATACTCTGCCAGAAATCCAATTTAAACTCAAATGAATGGTCGTAATATACTTGTGTGCTGATCTCGAATAAAGCATTTATGGGTATCAATGTCAGCGTTGGACTTAATAGTTTCAAATAAATTGAGCACCAGGTAGAGTTAGTAATACATAAATACATATAATTAAAGTATTTATAAGACCTATTAAACGTAGCTAGCGTAAACTGGAAAACTTATGTTTCTTAAAACAAAAAGTTCATTTAATAAACCAGAATTATTGATTTTAACGTTGTGTATTGAGAAGTTCACTAGTCTTTTTATTCAGTTAATCATTTTCTTTACTAACGATTGTTTTCTCACAGTGCAGTACTTCATTTCCCCTAAGAAAAACTAGAGACAGCCGTTTCTCTTTAGTTCGCGACTTTCTACGACTTCACATGAAATTGATCCCAGGAACCTCAAGGTTTGTACTGGAAACGACTTTTAGCCCGTTTAATCGGAATCTAAAGGTCCACATTTTCAAATGTAGTTAACTCTCGTGATGGCGAGACAATCGACCAATTCCCTTAGTAATTTATCAAAGACAGGTACAATTTTGTGATAATTAGGAGTAGTCGAACTGACATGCTAATTAAGAATTACCTGCATAGCCCAATTTAAGGTAGACAGAACTCGATGAGCACAACTGAACGTGTTATATTTGGAATTCGAATTAACCGCACAATGAAGTACAAAGAAATCAGTTTTATTTACAAAAAATCATAAATTTTTAAGTGTTTTCAGTAAGGCGAAACAACTTGATTTGTTCATGGAATGAAAGCAGTCATCTTTGATCACAATATATAAACTTCTATAAATACAATTGTGTACCCTTATTATTGAAATATGAGTAACTCACCCCCCACTAACTAATAAAATAATATTTATGCTTTTCATTTAAATGAATAGGTTGTTTTCTACTAACCCGATAGATGCAATGCAAAGGTGTCATACACTTTTAGAAAATATTGGACAGGATGATGTATTGAAACCTGGAGATATTTATTCTTTAATAATACGTGAATTAGTAATAGAAGAGAAATATAAAGATGTAAGTCAATCCTATTACTGATAAATTTTAAAGAGGAATCAACATTACCAATACTAATTGTTTCCCTGCTACCACTATACAACACCAAAATGATTTCTGAGTTTATTGATGGTGTATTTCGTGCTTAAATATCATATTATAATATACGTCATCATCTAACCTAAGCAGTGTAAATCAAGAAATTTCTGATTGATTTATGTATCAAAATAGAATGATTTATCCGGCATTTCGGCATAATTCAATATTCTGACTGATTTTAATACCCATACTATAATTATAACTTGATTCTTTATGAGTAATTTTATTAAATACACTGATAATTTCGAATATCTGAGTGGAACACTCATATAATAATGTCCACTCTTTTATTACGAGTGATATTTTTAGTTATGAAGATTTTCCTAAGACGAATTCAGTTTGATATTGGAAACTCGCTTTCCTTAAATGCGACTTATGAACGAACAATAAGATTCACATGATAGATAGAACGATAGTCAGACTCCAAATATGATAGTGATAGCACTCGAATTCATTGACTAATAAGGATTCGATTTGCAATAAGAAGGACCTGACATATGTGACACTGACCACCTCCCAGTGATCAATCAATTGTAAAGGATTTTCGCCCCATGATTGGTTATTATTATTAAAATAATATATGAGTATTTCCAGTTAAGAGTACGTTTTCTACGAAGCACGACCATGCCATGATCAAAACGCGAATGGGGTCTGTAAAATCATTGTTAGTCAATGAGTTTGAGTGCCAACACCATCATATTTGAAATTTGATTAGCATTTGACCTTCTTTCGAGCAGATCTTATTGTTCGTTCATGATTTGTAGTTTCTACAGATATGGAGAAGTAAAAGTGAACATCTCTAACTAGAAACACTTACCACCATAGAAATCTCGGGCTTCCGATTCCTTTAGTTTAAATCTCAACACTTAGTAGCACCATTATGTTTCGGGATATTCTGAGAATAACATTTAAACTTTGAATATAGTTTATTCAGTTGTATGAATCCTGATACCAATAAGGTCCAGGTACAGACGCTTATATCAATCTTCAACTAAAGCTCAGGGAAACAACTTATACAGAAATAATTTATTTGTCAAATCATTAGCCACTAAGTATGACGTTACGTCTTTTTTTAAACCTGTACTGGTGTAAGACTATCGATATTCTGTCTTCTTCCAAACAATTAGGATTCTTACACCTTATAAGGACTATTTGAACATCTCCAGACACTCTTGGGGCGAATATAAATGGACTTAGATAAAGTAGAGGAGCTTATTTATCGTAAACACACATTTACCGTCGGAACTACTGACTCGAAATCCAAAAAAACCACAAGGAGGTGTAGCATCATTTGATCGAGCTTAGTAAACACCAGAATAATTTCAAGACCTCGATTGACCCACTTGTTAAAATTCACTGTATGAGTTAAAACTAGTAACATGAGGAAGAACTCCGCTATATACACTTTCTATATAATGGAAAAGATTTTATCAAGGATATATGTCATTTACTCCAATTCCGGATGGCATCAGCTTGTTGTGAAATAAGTTAGGAGACCTAGTACAAGTTTCGTTATTTGGCAGAGTTGCTACGTGCTATGAAATCGAAAACGACGTTAATAACAAACCATACATTTGAAAAAGAGTAATAATGACTGTATGGGAGATATGAATGTTTCATAAATTATTATTATTTGTTCATCCTTGATATTCAAACATGAACTTACAAATAAATTGTTGGAAAACCACTCATATGTAGCGTTTTTGATTGATATGAAGTACAAAAGATAATCTGAAACTTTTGCTTGTTTGCAGGCATATATATGTCTTAATGAAATGAAAGAGCGAATTGGAGATAACGTTATTTTCCGATATTTGGATCAAGAAATTCTGGAGAAAATTTACAAGACGCTAAACCTAACCTCAATTGAATATAAGTGCACTTTAGATGAGACCAGGAATGAAAACGACGCCTCAGACTCGCCTTTATATGAAGGTAATGAAGTTGATGGGAACGTAAGCGACGAAACGAATGACTACTAAACACATTAATATCCTCCAAAAACATTCAACTTTGTTCTATATTTTATAACAAAATCAAACGAATCTTGTTATATATGTATAAAACATGAAAACCGGAATTGTACACCTTTTTCTCAATAATCAGTTATGTTACAATGCTGCGGCTGCTTCCTTTTTCTGACGCTTCTTTTCAGCTTCCTCCTCTCTCTCTTTTTCGATAGCCTGAACATACCTTTGGATATCAGCAAACTCCAGCATCTGGAAGATGAAAAAAGCATGTGTCATAACTTGATATGCATGTTATTGTAATCTACACTCGTTCAAACGCATAATGAAAAACAAGTAAACAGCTTGTACATTGATGACGAAATAACAAATTGGTATCATGTTTCGCAATTTACAAGAATACTTATTATAAACACTTCATTTGTCTAGTCAGCTGTATAAATTTATGTTGACCAACTATGTCTGATTACTAACGAATAAAATCCGACAAAAACACTGTATTTTGAGACTACATTAGCTTACGAAAACAACGATTTGATCTTCCTGAATGCCAAACTTTTGACCAATCAAATTAACAGCGACTAAAGAACTATTATGGACAAGACAGTAAAAACCATATAAATGACCCAATGTGAAGCACAATCACACCACTAAAAACGAATTTCACAGACTAATCATTTGGAAATTAATAAAATCAACAAGTTCCATGATACGATAAGCATTTCAATGGTAGACTATTCTACAGATTGAGGAATACATTTAGCCTATGATTAATATAAAGATACATGGGACCTGATACATAAAAGTACTGAATTAGGCTGTCAAACTTTGAAAGCGGAGACTGAGAGTTGATGAAAATAATGAAGATAACACAAACGATTACAGCGGTAAAAACAAGAACAGTGAGAGGATCAAAGAGAAAAACTAAAATTACAAACACTATTATAAATAGGATGGTCAAACAATAAGAATGGTCACTGAATGTTGATCATACTACATTAAATTTCCAAAGTGATTTTGACAGTTAGTTGAGGGCTAATTATGAAAACAACACGTTCCGGAATAATTCAGGAAATATGTAAGCAGCTACATTATCTAGAACTGAATCTTCAAACTTTTAAACCCTACATGAAACTTTGCTGCCGTAGCCTAACAAGTATAATATATATGACACGTCGCTTCATTCGATAGCTTTGTAAAACTACAAACTCATTTATCGTACCAAGAATTCGTGCCCAAAAGTTAGGCAACCAATGCTTTCACAAATATTGCCTTTCCTCATTATATGATTTGGGCATTAGTTTAGTACAATGAAAATTCAACAGATATGCTATCAACTTTTCCTGAACCCGTCTTTCTTAGATTTGTTTGTGATTTAGAACTAGACTACGGAAACTACAGAAAACTTGTTAATCCAAACTATTTTCCTGTAGTTATCAGGATTTATTTTATTAACTAAATTTGATGATAAAAATCAGTCAGTCATGAAAAAAAACAGAACCTGAAACAAATGTGTTTGCATACTACAGTGCGATGGGTCAATATTAATAAGATTAGTAAAGGAATAGAAAAAGTTTGGTAACGATGATAATGGTGAAGACTAAATATTGAGAATATGGTACGAAAATACAGTGAGAAGGTATGCGTGAAGGAACACTCGAACTCAATATATAAAGAGGTAAAGAATAGATTCATTGGCGCGTGTCCAATCTTGAACCGTCACCCAACGTCTTCCATTACTGAAGACGAAGACCTCTACCAGATACTGCCTGCTAAAATGCCTTAGACCAACAACTGATGACGTCACGGACCAATGACGAAGTTTGGTTTGACTGCCCTAAAGCGATTGCTTATATACAACAAAAAGGAACCTATTTTGGTTGAAAACAAAAGATACCGGACTTTGCACTTATCCTGAAGTCTTTTTCAACTTCTTCCATGTAATTTTGAAGATGCCCCCAAATGCCCTGGTACGGCCGAGAGTGGGGAGAGTCCGCTCTCCCTCTCCAGATGCTCTCACATGGCCACGCGAATATATAGCCTCTGCCAGGGAAGTCCTACTCACTGCCTTCTCGTGGCATTACTGTTGTTTACGAAATTGAGAGGACGAAAAGCGAATATTCGGCGCTTTAACAGGGTTGGTGGACACGGAAAGTTCACCTAGGGGAGTTGGAAAACCCTGATTCCAAACCAATGGTATACATGAGCTCCAGTATCCTGAGGGAACAAATGGCGTATAAATCAACCGTTGACCACCAGCTACCATGGGACTGCATCTCCTCACGATGCTCCACTGCCTTGTGGACTAGACCTTTAGGTCAAAGGCCCGGGGTGTGGCCGCCTAAGAAAACCACCTGCTTCGGTCTGGGCACCTGGGCAGTATCACAGCCCTCACACAAATCAAATGAGATTTGTGAGGCGAATATTTAACTGGTGCTTCCTTGTACCAATATTTATGTGTTTAAATAAATAAAATAAATTTTGAAGATTGACATTTATGAATAATAGGAGTAAACATATACGAAATATCTTGAAGTCCCAGCACTCGATTTGTTAGTCAGTATGGTACTCATAAGTTGAATTCAACACCAAGATAGAAAAAAAAGCTAGTCTATGCACTGTAACTTCACAACAAAAGCATCGTAATATTGCAAAAGTTTCCTAAGAACACGAGATGAGCAGACAGCAAAATACTCAACAAAGGCTTGATATTAGATACACCGAAGCGCTTGTGATGCTCTGTTTATCAACTTCTTTATGGTGATATCGCAAACACTTGAGAATTATTAATCTTAAACAAGAGTAAGTGAAGTGAGAAAAAACAAATTAAATTGATAACATCCTTCCTAATCTACGGAATTCGAGGGAATCCTAGGGTTTTCCCCAAAGTCCGGCAAAGTTTTGGGGCTTTTGTCTTATCTTCCCAAAATTTTTTATTGTGGCTTCCTCGAAACCGGGAGATATATAGTTAACATACCTGCCAATCTACAAATGGTTCTCCAGGCTTAGATGGTGCTTTCCATCTCATCACAGCTAACTCCATGTATTTAGCGCCTGACTGAACTACCTCCATGAGCGCTTTAACTGCAAGTTTGACGGTTCCATATTCATCTGCAACAGCGTCTTCAGTATAGTTCTTTTCTAGAAATTCACGGGCGACTTTTGCGTTTTTCCCAATAGCATTAGCCTTAAAATGAACGTAAGTTGATATCATCCTACCAGCCATTCAAAGTGAGTTCCAGAAGGGTCCGTCTGGTAGAGATGAGGAGTACCATCTTGATTAAATCCGCAAATTAATGTTGACACACCGAAAGGGCGACGACCGTTACTTTGAGTGTACTTCTGCTTCAACTGAGCCATATACCTGGCAATATATTCCAGAGACACAGGGTCTTCGACAGTAAGTTTATAGCTTTTACATTCTACCCTGATCCGGCTGATCAAAATACGAGCATCAGCTGTGAGTCCTACGAAGTAAATAGTATATAACATTGTTTACCTGCAAAAGCAACTGCGACGTGATCATCCAAAAGAGCTATCTTCCTGACAGTTCTGTCATTTTGTAACTTAGTTGTTGCCTTTTTTTCGACACACAGAACAACACAGTCTTTTCCTCTAACACCAATCTAAAATATAGGAAACTTGAACAATCTACTTACTGCAGTTGAACCCTTTTTGACTGCCTCTTGGGCATATTCTACTTGAAAGAGATGACCGTCCGGAGAGAAGATTGTAATTGCCCTATCATATTTTGTCGACATGATAAGTTCAAACACTCATACGACGGCTTAATCACAGTAACGCAGTAAGCTCGTCTGTGGCGGTCGTTTTGGCTCTTACCTATTAACCATTTAACAAACATCATATAAATTTAACCAACAGCTTGATCCTAAACTTCGCCTTAAAACTGGAATGAGGTTAGAAGTTAAACTAATAAACTTCATTTTTTCACTTTATTACGAAATGGATTTAAAAAGATGACAATCCTGATGTGAACAAATGTTGAAACGGTAGCGGTAAATAAATACATGGAATGAATAGCCGTTTAAATATTCGAAATGAATGCTAGCCTCATTGTTTTTACCGGACACACACTAGCTGAAGGCGCTCGGTTATCCATCCACACCAGGTCACGCCGAGAGACCCACCTACTAGCCAGATTAGAACAAAGGCTTCTCAGTATATTGGCAACCTTTGAAATAAACCTTTAAACTCATTAATCACAGACTTCTGATTAGACTGTTTTGTTACCCCTCATTTTTAACTGTGCAACAGACAAAAGCGTCGTCAAACCCTGAATATCTGTGGCATCTTTGAACATACAAAAAACATACTCCTCTAGTCCCAACCGCGAATGGTGGTGATACATTGATCTTGTAATCGTTGCGTGGTCACATCATCTTTGAGCGATTACTTAGAACATCACCTGGAATAACTTATTCCATTAACTCAATTTCAATAAGGTTAACACTCCTAGAACGAGTTAAGAGAAAAGAAACCCAAAAGGTAGTTAGTTGCACCAAAGTCCTTACTTCAATCAGTTTACCTGGTTGTTTGGCTTGCAGACTACTTGGTATACAAAGACAATGAGACAAATCTCTACAAATAATCTGTAAAGTTCGTAATTCACTACAAAACCGTAGTGATTGACCTATCTGTGAATTCGTATAAACTGCCTGAATGTTTATCATAGACACGAATGCAGTGAGATAGATAATCCTTGATGTCTTTCCTTGTCACAGATATTGTACTTTAGTATCTCATACCCTGAATATCTTTTAGAATTCAGTACTAGGACCTCATTTTTCCTAATTTATATGAATGACCTTCCCCAACAAGTATCCTCCGAGTTGTTACTTTCTTCTAGCGACATGCTTTTAAGAGAATTTTATAAGTACGTTGATAAATTCAAACTTCAGGAAGATTTTACTCAACGTCAAAAGTAAGCAGGTAACAACAGGTCAAAATTCTACACTTTGAAACGTGAAGTAATCAGTCTGAAATTTGTTGCAAAACATAAACACAACATGGAAAGTCCCTCCTTAAAGTGTCGCAGAATTAAAAATTTGTTAGCGGCTTTAACAGTGGAACTTTGAAATAAATTTTTGACTATCTTATTCAGTTTCACATTAAGTAAAAGAACTTAGTGTTTTCTTTCCCACTACAAGAGAAAAACACTTAGGCAAATCTAGTGTTAAGCCACGACACCAATGTGGAAATTTTTCAAGACTTATAAAGAACGCCTAAAAATTGTTGAGATTCGGCCCCTTCAAAAATAGACTATTCTGAGATAGTCTAATGAC
This sequence comes from Schistosoma mansoni, assembly GCF_000237925.1. Lineage (NCBI taxonomy): Eukaryota > Metazoa > Platyhelminthes > Trematoda > Strigeidida > Schistosomatidae > Schistosoma > Schistosoma mansoni. The sequence goes on from NW_017386041.1 coordinate 772,770, forward strand.
TCACAATGTATTAAATATCGTTAGGGATCCATTAAAAGACCTATTCGTGCAAAGTTTCAGAGAAAACCTTAAGGAAACTACTTGGAATTAGTGGGTAAAACACAGCAAGCGACATTAAAGGAACGCCTTCTACTTCTTATATGTTGTCAAGATTTGTAATTGGTTGGCTTGATGCGGCTGTGGCAACAGTTCTGTATTTATTAGTCAGCCATATGGCTTTGGTCGTTCGGCATCTAGACGCAACATCTACTAATTCTTTTCTCCAATATTTACTGCAAACTAGACAAAATGGAGCGGGTGAATTTTTATCCGTTATCCAAAAGCACCAAGGTACCATAACACCCTGACTACTAAATTAGGGTAAGCCAGCCAAGGTAATCATAACATGATGTGCCCCTGATTTAAGTTTGCGCTACGGTTCATTTCCAGCACATTAATATTCATAAATAACCGTGGTACTACAAAACGGATAGTAAGAACCGAGGGATAATTATTTCCCGAAGAAAAGATCCTCGGATTATGCAGACAATATTCCGTTACGGATAAAACGAAACATCTCCACAAGGGCAAGCAGAAGCAGCCACATTTAAATCATTTTGAATCGATTCCTTTCGATCTACTAGGATTAAATAAAAAAACAGCTGAAACAACATTCCCCACTGATAAAGTGGCATGTTAAAAGCAAAATCTTGAATAGGTTTGAAGTGAACATGAATAGGAAAACTTGAATTGATGTTGGGCAAAAGACGAAATAAATATTTAACAAATTCGGATGCCTGGTAGAACATTGGAATGGCAAAAAGGCATTAACAAATATGAAGTGCTAAGAAACGACGAAAAATCTTGCCTAAATTCATTTAATTAGTCATGTCCGTCAGGATTTACAAGATCAGTATCAATGATAAATGGTGGTCATTCACCGTACATTTACATAAAAACACAATGAGCAGGTGTTTGAACTGCGGGACATAACAAAAATATAACTGGAAATCCATAACTGATCCATCAATCGAATGTGGGTATTTCTAGCATCGCTATTTAGTTAGATCACCAGGCTTATATCTCCACTACTTTTAGACATTCTTCAAATTTCGACCATTACTAGTTAAACCATTTGGACGACTAATTTTCATTATTGGTTCTTACTAGATGCAGGTAGGAAAAATGTGGAAAAACAAAGAGCATAAAAAGGTAATGATCGAACAAGACATTTATAGTGAGTTCTTTTAGTATCACTCGTCTTTGATTCCATAATAAATCTTTTTTGTTATATCCCGATGAGCAGAAAACTTTGTTTCTGACGCTCCTACTCATTGGGATATAGAACAACGTATATAGGCGAACAATATTGTTTTCGATTAGATCCTCATCAGGCTTTACTCTAATATACAGTAATATTTATATGCATATATATATATATATATCTTATAATTTCTGTGAATGCTATCTCAGTGTCCATATTTTTTCAATCATTGACCTATTTTCCTATTATGTAACATTGATTCAAGCCTTTTATTATTCTCATCACAACTAGTACACCTGTCATTACACTACCAATTTGTACTTTTCACGTGTTATTATTTTAATTATCTAATCTATTCCACTGTTATCATTGACTCATAAACTGCCTTGATTGGTTTAATAATTTCGTATATGCATATAAATATTACTGTATATTAAAGACTAATGAGGATCTAATCGAAAACAATATTGTTCGCCAAAATATGTTGATCTAAATCGCAATATGAAATTTTTTCATTGGGATATAACAAAAAATTATTACTAACTCTCTACCCAAAGCTCAATTTGTGTGATACTACCAAGCTCAACGTTGGCATCATTATCCACAAAAAATAGCTCAAGTGCCCTCTTATATCAGTCAGTCAATAGTGGTAAAAACGCCGTTATACACCATGATAATTCGTAATATTCGAATTGTCGCATGAACTCCAAAATAGTGCAATTTTTAGAAAGTAGAACTAGATGAGCGCAAATGAATTTATTATATTGTAACGGAGTTGAAATTGTTATGTATGATATACTAATGCATTCTATTTTCTTTCTATTGAAGGGCGACCAAACATAAACTCTTTAGAGGAAGAAGAGCAAGCCCTATGTACACTAAGCTTACAGAATGACTCATAAGACTACTTTGTAAAACTGACTCTTCCCGCTGTACTCTCGCGCACCGCGCTTTTTGATTTTGAAATAAAGAGGCTCGTGATTCCCACTGTGTTCTCTCTTGGTGTGAAGTCCTTGTTTAACATTGTGTGCTGTGCTGTTTTTCAGATCTGTACTGCTGTTCTCTAACTGCTGATTCCATGTGTTACAACTGGTGATGGAGGTGTTCACTAAAAAGTGCGATGAAAACCTGAACGAACCGCCGGTGATTCCAGTCAAGTCAGCAACCGGCTCAGCTCCCCGTCAACCGTCACTCCTGGAAAACTCGTCAGACTATACAGTGTGGAAGTTCAAAGTCACAGTATATCTTCGTAAAGTTCCAGCCCCGGAACGTTTCGATTATCTCGTGTCCTACCTCAGCGACGAAGCTACCAAGAGAGCTATGGTCAACGGGTTTGCGGCGGACAACAATCTCGCTCAGAACTGGAAGATCCTCGACGATTGTTTTTCGGTGCCGGTGGATCCCCAACAAGCAGCCATCCGATTTTTGTCACGACATCAAACACCCGGCGAGAATCCATTAGATTATTTTAATTCTTTGCAACAAATGGCTGTGCAAGTGTTCCCTTGTCTTGATGCCACTGGACTAGATGAATTGATTAAGTCTCGGTTCGTGGAAGGGTTAATATCCAGTTCCTTAAAGGAACACTTCCTACTAAACCCTCCAACAGATATAAATGCCTTAAAAAGAACTACATTCCGGTTCATGACAGCCGAGCAGCTAAAAAGCCCAATTGACATGCACCAGCCAACGGCGATGGCAGTAATACAACCCACAAAAGCGAGCCGCCCATTGAACCCTCAATACATATCCGACGTTACACAGTCTTCCCACTGGAGCAGCAGTCGAAGACAATTCAGTCCCGCTGAGAAGAAGTGGAGATCAACGAATAGTTATCACGGTCGTCAATCCGAATGCCCGTACTGTCGAAGGTTTGGCAAAAATGCAAAGAAATGTGGCCATAATCGTTCTGGTAACACAAGTAAGCCGCACATTTTCCATTTATCTTCTTATGCTAACCATGTGCGTCCCATCACGATTATGGGTAGAGTACAGGGTATTGATATCGAAATTTTATTAGACACTGGAGCGTCAACATCCCTAATTAAGAACGAGCTTTTAGGAAGGCTCAACCATAAAGTCCAACAAACGCGATACCCATCCACATTACTCACAGCGAGCGGAGACCCATTGAAAGTGAACTCTAAGGTATGGTTGGACCTGACGATAGATAGACATCTGTTCCGTCATGAATTTTTAGTTTGTCCGATATTGACTTGGGATATGATACTGGGAGTCGATTTCATGTTAGAACATAAAGCTGGTATATTCATGGACAGCTAGGAAGCGAAATTTGGAGAGACTAGAATACGTCTGCACCATACTGACACGTCACTTAAAGCTGTGTCATACGTGGGAATCTCAGACCTGGTGCAGCAAGTAAACGGCAACCGAATACTAACAGAGAAAGATCGACATGCAGCGATTGCCGTGCTTCAACAGTTTAGTTCGGTATTCGAAGAGAGTATTTCTGGCAATCGCACGAGTACGGTGCAACACACCATTTGCACGGGGGACCACAGGCCACTTAGGCAACCGCCTCGTAGAGTGCCAGTACATTATCAACCACAACTGGATAAGATGATAAAGGATATGCTTGATAAGAATATTATAGTACCGTCATCATCCCCCTGGGCATCACCTATCGTCCTGGTTAAAAAGAAAGATTCCTCTCTGCGACTCTGCATAGACTATCAACGCCTTAACGCTATAACTAAGCGTGACTCTTTTCCTCTTCCGAGAATCGATGCTATGTTAGACGCTTTGAGTGGCGCATGTTGGTTTTCAACGTTAGACCTAGCATCAGGGTACTGGCAGGTGGAAGTCAGACCACAAGATAGGAAGAAAACCGCATTTGTAGTGCCAAATGGTTTATACGAATTCCAAGTAATGCCTTTCGGTCTAAAGAATGCCCCAGCTACTTTCCAAAGATTAATGCAAACAGTTTTACAAGATATAGTACCTCATAAATGTTTGATTTATCTCGATGACATTATTGTGTATGGTAGCACACCTGAGCAATATAATGCTAATCTGAAAGCAGTTCTCCATCGCCTTCAACAACACAACCTAAAAGTAAAACCGTCCAAATGCCGTCTGCTGCAGAAAGAAGTAGTTTTCTTAGGACATCGTATCACTGCAGATGGAGTAGGCACCGATAAAGAAAAGACACGTGTCATTGTTAATTGGCCACAGCCCAAATCACCTGAAGACGTTCGTAGCTTTCTTGGCCTAGCTTCTTACTACAGACGCTTTGTCCGTGACTTTGCATCATTAGCAGCACCCTTACACCGTTTGACGCACAAAGGACGAAAATTTTTATGGACTACAGAGTGTCAACAGGCGTTCGATGCTTTGAAGACACGACTAAGCTCTCCACCTATATTAGCCGTTCCGGATACCTCAGCAAGCGGGGGAGAATTTATACTTGATACGGATGCCAGTTCCTCCGCTATTGGAGCAGTTCTATCACAAGTGGCCCCAGATGGGCAAGAAAGAGTCATTGCATACGCTAGCCGTCGACTGGATAAGAGTGAAACAAGATATTCGACAACGCGTCGAGAGATGTTAGCATTTGTAAAATTCCTACAACACTTCCGCCATTATTTACTAGGTAAACCTTTCCATGTACGCACAGACCACCGTGCATTACAATGGCTCCGCTCCTTCCGCGAACCAGAGGGGCAAGTTACACGCTGGCAAGAACGACTACAAGAGTTCGATTTCACATGCGAGTACCGACCTGGAAGCCGACATACAAACGCAGACGCTCTTTCCCGCATACCTCAAGCCGCAGGTACTGTTAATGCAGTTCTTAGCACAGCCCTAGAGATCGATTGGCCTTCCCTGCAAGCAGCAGACCCAGACATGCAGATTATATATCAAAGACAGTTACAGGGAAACAATAAACCATCCATGAAAGAGTTAAAGGATCAATCATTAACAACTCGTCGTATTTGCACTAAATGGAGTAATCTAAAATTATATGGTGACACGTTATTCCTAATTAACGAAGCGAGACAACCTCTATTGGTAGTACCACGGATAAAAGTTGAGAGCATTGTGGAGCAGGTGCACCGCGAACTAGGTCATGCAGGAGAACGAAGGACGGAATACGCGGTCTGCCAGCGCTTTTGGTGGCCATCCATGCATGAGGATGTAGTGCAAATTTGCAAAAATTGTAACTTGTGCTGCCGTTTCAAATCGCCTTGACAGACACCTCGTGCACCGTTAACTCCGATGGTGACCACAGGACCACATCAGCGGGTCGGCATAGATATCATGGGACCATTAACAACAACAAAGAAAGGGAATCGCTACATACTGGTTATGGTAGATTACTTTACTAAATGGTGCGAAGCAGTATCCCTTTCCCAGCAAGACGCTCTTACGGTTGCCCGAGCTTTCATCGATCATTGGGTTTCCCGTTATGGCGCCCCCTTCTCACTTCATTCTGATCAAGGTCCAGCCTTTGAAAGTCACCTCATCGCCGAGATATGCCAGCTTTTGGGAATCAGGAAGACACGAACCACTGCGTATCACCCAGAAGGTAACGGGCTGGTAGAAAGAACAAACAGAAGTATTAAAGCCATATTGCAAGCGATTGTGAGCAGATCGTCGCAGGAGTTATGGGATGATGTCCTTCCTCAGTGTCTTTTAGCATATCGTACATCGGCACATGGCTCCACCGGGTTTTCATCCGCTATTTTATTATTCGGGCATGAATTACGCCTACCAGTGGAGATACAGACGCCCCTGTTGCCCTGCGAAGAACAAGAGCATGTACCGTACATACGTACTCTCCGTAACCGCTTAGCTGATGCATACCGCTTGGTCAACAGCAATTTGCGCAAAGCTAGTGAACATCAAAAGGACTTGTACGGTCGTCGGGTGCACGGACCAGTGTATAAGGTCGGTGATCGCGTTTGGCTACGTCGTCCCATGACATCGTCAGGGAGTTGCAGTAAGTTCCACCAGCTATGGCAAGGCCCCTTTGAAATCGTCCTCATCCGATCCCCCACTACGTTCGCATTACGTAACTTGCAACGACCCCAGGATGACGTGATAACTGTACACTATAACCAAATAAAACCAGATAGGATGACAGTCTCCTCGGATGCCCAGTTCGCCAATCCACCGCCTGCCACTACGTTTTATGAGGTACCATCAGAAGGGGGGTCAGCATATCCATGTCCGAGACCAGGCACTGAGGACAGTGCCTATTTAAGAGAGGGGGCGGTGTAACGGAGTTGAAATTGTTATGTATGATATACTAATGCATTCTATTTTCTTTCTATTGAAGGGCGACCAAACATAAACTCTTTAGAGGAAGAAGAGCAAGCCCTATGTACACTAAGCTTACAGAATGACTCATAAGACTACTTTGTAAAACTGACTCTTCCCGCTGTACTCTCGCGCACCGCGCTTTTTGATTTTGAAATAAAGAGGCTCGTGATTCCCACTGTGTTCTCTCTTGGTGTGAAGTCCTTGTTTAACATTGTGTGCTGTGCTGTTTTTCAGATCTGTACTGCTGTTCTCTAACTGCTGATTCCATGTGTTACAACTGGTGATGGAGGTGTTCACTAAAAAGTGCGATGAAAACCTGAACGAACCGCCGGTGATTCCAGTCAAGTCAGCAACCGGCTCAGCTCCCCGTCAACCGTCACTCCTGGAAAACTCGTCAGACTATACAGTGTGGAAGTTCAAAGTCACAGTATATCTTCGTAAAGTTCCAGCCCCGGAACGTTTCGATTATCTCGTGTCCTACCTCAGCGACGAAGCTACCAAGAGAGCTATGGTCAACGGGTTTGCGGCGGACAACAATCTCGCTCAGAACTGGAAGATCCTCGACGATTGTTTTTCGGTGCCGGTGGATCCCCAACAAGCAGCCATCCGATTTTTGTCACGACATCAAACACCCGGCGAGAATCCATTAGATTATTTTAATTCTTTGCAACAAATGGCTGTGCAAGTGTTCCCTTGTCTTGATGCCACTGGACTAGATGAATTGATTAAGTCTCGGTTCGTGGAAGGGTTAATATCCAGTTCCTTAAAGGAACACTTCCTACTAAACCCTCCAACAGATATAAATGCCTTAAAAAGAACTACATTCCGGTTCATGACAGCCGAGCAGCTAAAAAGCCCAATTGACATGCACCAGCCAACGGCGATGGCAGTAATACAACCCACAAAAGCGAGCCGCCCATTGAACCCTCAATACATATCCGACGTTACACAGTCTTCCCACTGGAGCAGCAGTCGAAGACAATTCAGTCCCGCTGAGAAGAAGTGGAGATCAACGAATAGTTATCACGGTCGTCAATCCGAATGCCCGTACTGTCGAAGGTTTGGCAAAAATGCAAAGAAATGTGGCCATAATCGTTCTGGTAACACAAGTAAGCCGCACATTTTCCATTTATCTTCTTATGCTAACCATGTGCGTCCCATCACGATTATGGGTAGAGTACAGGGTATTGATATCGAAATTTTATTAGACACTGGAGCGTCAACATCCCTAATTAAGAACGAGCTTTTAGGAAGGCTCAACCATAAAGTCCAACAAACGCGATACCCATCCACATTACTCACAGCGAGCGGAGACCCATTGAAAGTGAACTCTAAGGTATGGTTGGACCTGACGATAGATAGACATCTGTTCCGTCATGAATTTTTAGTTTGTCCGATATTGACTTGGGATATGATACTGGGAGTCGATTTCATGTTAGAACATAAAGCTGGTATATTCATGGACAGCTAGGAAGCGAAATTTGGAGAGACTAGAATACGTCTGCACCATACTGACACGTCACTTAAAGCTGTGTCATACGTGGGAATCTCAGACCTGGTGCAGCAAGTAAACGGCAACCGAATACTAACAGAGAAAGATCGACATGCAGCGATTGCCGTGCTTCAACAGTTTAGTTCGGTATTCGAAGAGAGTATTTCTGGCAATCGCACGAGTACGGTGCAACACACCATTTGCACGGGGGACCACAGGCCACTTAGGCAACCGCCTCGTAGAGTGCCAGTACATTATCAACCACAACTGGATAAGATGATAAAGGATATGCTTGATAAGAATATTATAGTACCGTCATCATCCCCCTGGGCATCACCTATCGTCCTGGTTAAAAAGAAAGATTCCTCTCTGCGACTCTGCATAGACTATCAACGCCTTAACGCTATAACTAAGCGTGACTCTTTTCCTCTTCCGAGAATCGATGCTATGTTAGACGCTTTGAGTGGCGCATGTTGGTTTTCAACGTTAGACCTAGCATCAGGGTACTGGCAGGTGGAAGTCAGACCACAAGATAGGAAGAAAACCGCATTTGTAGTGCCAAATGGTTTATACGAATTCCAAGTAATGCCTTTCGGTCTAAAGAATGCCCCAGCTACTTTCCAAAGATTAATGCAAACAGTTTTGCAAGATATAGTACCTCATAAATGTTTGATTTATCTTGATGACATTATTGTGTATGGTAGCACACCCGAGCAACATAATGCTAATCTGAAAGCAGTTCTCCATCGCCTTCAACAACACAACTTAAAAGTAAAACCGTCCAAATGTCGCCTGCTGCAGAAAGAAGTAGTTTTCTTAGGACATCGTATCACTGCAGATGGAGTAGGCACCGATAAAGAAAAGACACGTGTCATTGTTAATTGGCCACAGCCCAAATCACCTGAAGACGTTCGTAGCTTTCTGGGCCTAGCTTCTTACTACAGACGCTTTGTCCGTGACTTTGCATCGTTAGCAGCACCCTTACACCGTTTGACGCACAAAGGACGAAAATTTTTATGGACTGCAGAGTGTCAACGGGCGTTCGATGCTTTGAAGACACGACTAAGCTCTCCACCTATATTAGCCGTTCCGGATACCTCAGCAAGCGGGGGAGAATTTATACTTGATACGGATGCCAGTTCCTCCGCTATTGGAGCAGTTCTATCACAAGTGGCCCCAGATGGGCAAGAAAGAGTCATTGCATACGCTAGCCGTCGACTGGATAAGAGCGAAACAAGATATTCGACAACGCGTCGAGAGATGTTAGCATTTGTAAAATTCCTACAACACTTCCGCCATTATTTACTAGGTAAACCTTTCCATGTACGCACAGACCACCGTGCATTACAATGGCTCCGCTCCTTCCGCGAACCAGAGGGGCAAGTTACACGCTGGCAAGAACGACTACAAGAGTTCGATTTCACATGCGAGTACCGACCTGGAAGCCGACATACAAACGCAGACGCTCTTTCCCGCATACCTCAAGCCGCAGGTACTGTTAATGCAGTTCTTAGCACAGCCCTAGAGATCGATTGGCCTTCCCTGCAAGCAGCAGACCCAGACATGCAGATTATATATCAAAGACAGTTACAGGGAAACAATAAACCATCCATGAAAGAGTTAAAGGATCAATCATTAACAACTCGTCGTATTTGCACTAAATGGAGTAATCTAAAATTATATGGTGACACGTTATTCCTAATTAACGAAGCGAGACAACCTCTATTGGTAGTACCACGGATAAAAGTTGAGAGCATTGTGGAGCAGGTGCACCGCGAACTAGGTCATGCAGGAGAACGAAGGACGGAATACGCGGTCTGCCAGCGCTTTTGGTGGCCATCCATGCATGAGGATGTAGTGCAAATTTGCAAAAATTGTAACTTGTGCTGCCGTTTCAAATCGCCTTGACAGACACCTCGTGCACCGTTAACTCCGATGGTGACCACAGGACCACATCAGCGGGTCGGCATAGATATCATGGGACCATTAACAACAACAAAGAAAGGGAATCGCTACATACTGGTTATGGTAGATTACTTTACTAAATGGTGCGAAGCAGTATCCCTTTCCCAGCAAGACGCTCTTACGGTTGCCCGAGCTTTCATCGATCATTGGGTTTCCCGTTATGGCGCCCCCTTCTCACTTCATTCTGATCAAGGTCCAGCCTTTGAAAGTCACCTCATCGCCGAGATATGCCAGCTTTTGGGAATCAGGAAGACACGAACCACTGCGTATCACCCAGAAGGTAACGGGCTGGTAGAAAGAACAAACAGAAGTATTAAAGCCATATTGCAAGCGATTGTGAGCAGATCGTCGCAGGAGTTATGGGATGATGTCCTTCCTCAGTGTCTTTTAGCATATCGTACATCGGCACATGGCTCCACCGGGTTTTCATCCGCTATTTTATTATTCGGGCATGAATTACGCCTACCAGTGGAGATACAGACGCCCCTGTTGCCCTGCGAAGAACAAGAGCATGTACCGTACATACGTACTCTCCGTAACCGCTTAGCTGATGCATACCGCTTGGTCAACAGCAATTTGCGCAAAGCTAGTGAACATCAAAAGGACTTGTACGGTCGTCGGGTGCACGGACCAGTGTATAAGGTCGGTGATCGCGTTTGGCTACGTCGTCCCATGACATCGTCAGGGAGTTGCAGTAAGTTCCACCAGCCATGGCAAGGCCCCTTTGAAATCGTCCTCATCCGATCCCCCACTACGTTCGCATTACGTAACTTGCAACGACCCCAGGATGACGTGATAACTGTACACTATAACCAAATAAAACCAGATAGGATGACAGTCTCCTCGGATGCCCAGTTCGCCAATCCACCGCCTGCCACTACGTTTTATGAGGTACCATCAGAAGGGGGGTCAGCATATCCATGTCCGAGACCAGGCACTGAGGACAGTGCCTATTTAAGAGAGGGGGCGGTGTAACGGAGTTGAAATTGTTATGTATGATATACTAATGCATTCTATTTTCTTTCTATTGAAGGGCGACCAAACATAAACTCTTTAGAGGAAGAAGAGCAAGCCCTATGTACACTAAGCTTACAGAATGACTCATAAGACTACTTTGTAAAACTGACTCTTCCCGCTGTACTCTCGCGCACCGCGCTTTTTGATTTTGAAATAAAGAGGCTCGTGATTCCCACTGTGTTCTCTCTTGGTGTGAAGTCCTTGTTTAACATTGTGTGCTGTGCTGTTTTTCAGATCTGTACTGCTGTTCTCTAACTGCTGATTCCATGTGTTACAACTGGTGATGGAGGTGTTCACTAAAAAGTGCGATGAAAACCTGAACGAACCGCCGGTGATTCCAGTCAAGTCAGCAACCGGCTCAGCTCCCTGTCAACCGTCACTCCTGGAAAACTCGTCAGACTATACAGTGTGGAAGTTCAAAGTCACAGTATATCTTCGTAAAGTTCCAGCCCCGGAACGTTTCGATTATCTCGTGTCCTACCTCAGCGACGAAGCTACCAAGAGAGCTATGGTCAACGGGTTTGCGGCGGACAACAATCTCGCTCAGAACTGGAAGATCCTCGACGATTGTTTTTCGGTGCCGGTGGATCCCCAACAAGCAGCCATCCGATTTTTGTCACGACATCAAACACCCGGCGAGAATCCATTAGATTATTTTAATTCTTTGCAACAAATGGCTGTGCAAGTGTTCCCTTGTCTTGATGCCACTGGACTAGATGAATTGATTAAGTCTCGGTTCGTGGAAGGGTTAATATCCAGTTCCTTAAAGGAACACTTCCTACTAAACCCTCCAACAGATATAAATGCCTTAAAAAGAACTACATTCCGGTTCATGACAGCCGAGCAGCTAAAAAGCCCAATTGACATGCACCAGCCAACGGCGATGGCAGTAATACAACCCACAAAAGCGAGCCGCCCATTGAACCCTCAATACATATCCGACGTTACACAGTCTTCCCACTGGAGCAGCAGTCGAAGACAATTCAGTCCCGCTGAGAAGAAGTGGAGATCAACGAATAGTTATCACGGTCGTCAATCCGAATGCCCGTACTGTCGAAGGTTTGGCAAAAATGCAAAGAAATGTGGCCATAATCGTTCTGGTAACACAAGTAAGCCGCACATTTTCCATTTATCTTCTTATGCTAACCATGTGCGTCCCATCACGATTATGGGTAGAGTACAGGGTATTGATATCGAAATTTTATTAGACACTGGAGCGTCAACATCCCTAATTAAGAACGAGCTTTTAGGAAGGCTCAACCATAAAGTCCAACAAACGCGATACCCATCCACATTACTCACAGCGAGCGGAGACCCATTGAAAGTGAACTCTAAGGTATGGTTGGACCTGACGATAGATAGACATCTGTTCCGTCATGAATTTTTAGTTTGTCCGATATTGACTTGGGATATGATACTGGGAGTCGATTTCATGTTAGAACATAAAGCTGGTATATTCATGGACAGCTAGGAAGCGAAATTTGGAGAGACTAGAATACGTCTGCACCATACTGACACGTCACTTAAAGCTGTGTCATACGTGGGAATCTCAGACCTGGTGCAGCAAGTAAACGGCAACCGAATACTAACAGAGAAAGATCGACATGCAGCGATTGCCGTGCTTCAACAGTTTAGTTCGGTATTCGAAGAGAGTATTTCTGGCAATCGCACGAGTACGGTGCAACACACCATTTGCACGGGGGACCACAGGCCACTTAGGCAACCGCCTCGTAGAGTGCCAGTACATTATCAACCACAACTGGATAAGATGATAAAGGATATGCTTGATAAGAATATTATAGTACCGTCATCATCCCCCTGGGCATCACCTATCGTCCTGGTTAAAAAGAAAGATTCCTCTCTGCGACTCTGCATAGACTATCAACGCCTTAACGCTATAACTAAGCGTGACTCTTTTCCTCTTCCGAGAATCGATGCTATGTTAGACGCTTTGAGTGGCGCATGTTGGTTTTCAACGTTAGACCTAGCATCAGGGTACTGGCAGGTGGAAGTCAGACCACAAGATAGGAAGAAAACCGCATTTGTAGTGCCAAATGGTTTATACGAATTCCAAGTAATGCCTTTCGGTCTAAAGAATGCCCCAGCTACTTTCCAAAGATTAATGCAAACAGTTTTGCAAGATATAGTACCTCATAAATGTTTGATTTATCTTGATGACATTATTGTGTATGGTAGCACACCCGAGCAACATAATGCTAATCTGAAAGCAGTTCTCCATCGCCTTCAACAACACAACTTAAAAGTAAAACCGTCCAAATGTCGCCTGCTGCAGAAAGAAGTAGTTTTCTTAGGACATCGTATCACTGCAGATGGAGTAGGCACCGATAAAGAAAAGACACGTGTCATTGTTAATTGGCCACAGCCCAAATCACCTGAAGACGTTCGTAGCTTTCTGGGCCTAGCTTCTTACTACAGACGCTTTGTCCGTGACTTTGCATCGTTAGCAGCACCCTTACACCGTTTGACGCACAAAGGACGAAAATTTTTATGGACTGCAGAGTGTCAACGGGCGTTCGATGCTTTGAAGACACGACTAAGCTCTCCACCTATATTAGCCGTTCCGGATACCTCAGCAAGCGGGGGAGAATTTATACTTGATACGGATGCCAGTTCCTCCGCTATTGGAGCAGTTCTATCACAAGTGGCCCCAGATGGGCAAGAAAGAGTCATTGCATACGCTAGCCGTCGACTGGATAAGAGCGAAACAAGATATTCGACAACGCGTCGAGAGATGTTAGCATTTGTAAAATTCCTACAACACTTCCGCCATTATTTACTAGGTAAACCTTTCCATGTACGCACAGACCACCGTGCATTACAATGGCTCCGCTCCTTCCGCGAACCAGAGGGGCAAGTTACACGCTGGCAAGAACGACTACAAGAGTTCGATTTCACATGCGAGTACCGACCTGGAAGCCGACATACAAACGCAGACGCTCTTTCCCGCATACCTCAAGCCGCAGGTACTGTTAATGCAGTTCTTAGCACAGCCCTAGAGATCGATTGGCCTTCCCTGCAAGCAGCAGACCCAGACATGCAGATTATATATCAAAGACAGTTACAGGGAAACAATAAACCATCCATGAAAGAGTTAAAGGATCAATCATTAACAACTCGTCGTATTTGCACTAAATGGAGTAATCTAAAATTATATGGTGACACGTTATTCCTAATTAACGAAGCGAGACAACCTCTATTGGTAGTACCACGGATAAAAGTTGAGAGCATTGTGGAGCAGGTGCACCGCGAACTAGGTCATGCAGGAGAACGAAGGACGGAATACGCGGTCTGCCAGCGCTTTTGGTGGCCATCCATGCATGAGGATGTAGTGCAAATTTGCAAAAATTGTAACTTGTGCTGCCGTTTCAAATCGCCTTGACAGACACCTCGTGCACCGTTAACTCCGATGGTGACCACAGGACCACATCAGCGGGTCGGCATAGATATCATGGGACCATTAACAACAACAAAGAAAGGGAATCGCTACATACTGGTTATGGTAGATTACTTTACTAAATGGTGCGAAGCAGTATCCCTTTCCCAGCAAGACGCTCTTACGGTTGCCCGAGCTTTCATCGATCATTGGGTTTCCCGTTATGGCGCCCCCTTCTCACTTCATTCTGATCAAGGTCCAGCCTTTGAAAGTCACCTCATCGCCGAGATATGCCAGCTTTTGGGAATCAGGAAGACACGAACCACTGCGTATCACCCAGAAGGTAACGGGCTGGTAGAAAGAACAAACAGAAGTATTAAAGCCATATTGCAAGCGATTGTGAGCAGATCGTCGCAGGAGTTATGGGATGATGTCCTTCCTCAGTGTCTTTTAGCATATCGTACATCGGCACATGGCTCCACCGGGTTTTCATCCGCTATTTTATTATTCGGGCATGAATTACGCCTACCAGTGGAGATACAGACGCCCCTGTTGCCCTGCGAAGAACAAGAGCATGTACCATACATACGTACTCTCCGTAACCGCTTAGCTGATGCATACCGCTTGCTCAACAGCAATTTGCGCAAAGCTAGTGAACATCAAAAGGACTTGTACGATCGTCGGGTGCACGGACCAGTGTATAAGGTCGGTGATCGCGTTTGGCTACGTCGTCCCATGACATCGTCAGGGAGTTGCAGTAAATTCCACCAGCCCTGGCAAGGCCCCTTTGAAATCGTCCTCATCCGATCCCCCACTACGTTCGTATTACGTAACTTGCAACGACCCCAGGATGACGTGATAACTGTACACTATAACCAAATAAAACCAGATAGGATGACAGTTTCCTCGGATGCCCAGTTCGCCAATCCACCGCCTGCCACTACGTTTCATGAGGTACCATCAGAAGGGGGGACAGCATATCCATGTCCGAGACCAGGCACTGAGGACAGTGCCTATTTAAGAGAGGGGGCGGTGTAACGGGGTTGAAATTGCTATGTATGATATACCAATGCATTCTATTTTCTTTCTATTGCAGGGCGACCAAACATAAACTCTTTAGAGGAAGAAGAGCAAGCCCTATGTACACTAAGCTTACAGAATGACTCATAAGACTACTTTGTAAAACTGACTCTTCCCGCTGTACTCTCGCGCACCGCGCTTTTTGATTTTGAAATAAAGAGGCTCGTGATTCCCACTGTGTTCTCTCTTGGTGTGAAGTCCTTGTTTAACATTGTGTGCTGTGCTGTTTTTCAGATCTGTACTGCTGTTCTCTAACTGCTGATTCCACGTGTTTCAGTATTTGTAATTCGTAATAAGCGAGAGGATCCAGTACAGAAGAATCATTAGTTCAAACAAATACCATGTCCTCCACAGTCCAAATCGGAATCCAGATTGCCGTTGTCCATTGTGCTTTTTCTTAGATTCATCATGTATCTGTCCGAATATGTATTGAATGTAGACTCTGCAGGTTCTAGAATATGCACATTACTATTAGAACTAACAATCAAAATTGTAGCAGACTCACCTGGTTCATTGTAACATGTTAGGTTTCTGTGACTTGCTCTCACATGAACCACAGATCCATTGACCTATTTTGTCAGACCTTCCACAGATTGTGGAAACGGAGTTCTTGAACGAAGATTGTTTTGTTTATGCAATTTCATCATTGTTTCTTCTGTGTACGGCTTAGAAATCATGCACTAAGGGGTTTCATCTGCTCTTTTCCCCGAGACTTAGAACTGTACGGCAGGAGTAGAATTGGTGTTTTGAAATTTCTTGCTCGCACATGAGAATGAGGGGACTTCAGATTCATGCGTAATTTTCCGCACTTCGATTACGTATTTAGTGAGTTGTTAGGGTCTGAATTACAAACTTTGGTATTACTTGTGGCAAAATGGACGGTAATTTTACAAACCAACTGAATGTATCCAATTTTTTCAACACTTAAAGTATTTGACACGAAGAAAGGCACATGAATGACGTAAGTGGAAGTCGCCATAGGATAAACGTCTATTAAATCTGTGATAACCTTTTTGATCTGCTCTGTAATTCCTTGCTGAATCACTTTTCATATTTTCACGATAATAGGGACCATTATTGACCAAATGCAAGCTTGAGCAACCACGAGAGTGAAGTTCATCACGAAGACTAAGCGAAGCATTACAAAGTTGGACTGAAAATCATGTTCATCCATTGCCTCATAGTTAATGCATGCTGTTTTAATTCCTTGGAATGAACTTTCAGCTTTTTGAGTTGATTTTCTTTCTAAATTCAAAATATTTATCACAGTAATCAACCGACCACGAAGTGGAATTTCAAACTGATCTCTAAAATAGCATTTTCACCTTGTTTCTGTAGTTAAAGTATGAAGTCTTTAACTCCCTGAGCATTTTAACACACTATTTTATAAGACTTCGATCTCTCTCTGCACCCAAAGCTAGCACACTACACATGACTAAGCAGTTACTCCTTGAGATATTCATGTGACAAAGAAATTGGCTCCTCTGGAAAAACTAGATTTCTTAGCAGGTTATACGCTTCTTAGCCGGTGAATTTATCATCATGAATACCTTTCCTAGATATGCAACAGATTTCGATCCGTCTCATGTAGTCTTCGAAAGTTTCAGATTTTAAATGTATATCCAACTGTTCAAATACAGCCGAAGTTAGACATTAACACCGTTGGATACCGGTCCAATCATCTAGTGATTAAGCGCTCGTGGGCGAGACTGATATGTCCTGGGTTCGAATCTCGCGAGGCGAGGTCGTGGATGCGCGCTGCTGAGGAGTCCCATAATACGAGGAAACGGCCGTCCAGAGCTTCCAGGTTTTCCATGGTGGTCTAGCTTCAATTGATTCATGATTCCAACTATTAAAAATTACTAAAATCTCCACAAACCTCCTTCTGATACAAATTCTTTTATACGTTTTAAATTCTGTAGACAGGGTGTTTAATCAATCTATATTAGCATACGTACACCCCATTAGGAATACCTTGGCACACACAAATTGTGGTAGTTTTTGTATAGAATAGATTAAATATGGCTGTGAGGTCAAATATATCTACCTGATGGTTATCAAATAGAACAAAATACATGAATTGGATCTTGCTGTTAGCTACATTTCATATACACTTGTAAATTATTTATAAGATTGTTTAAAAAATGAATCACAGAAGAAGAGACTTTTATTAACTGATCATAAAGTAATATATTCTCTTAATTTTAATGTTAACTTGAAGTACGATTTAATGAAGGATTAGACTTCAAAGTATCTTTTAATCATGTCTACATTTATTATTACAGGATTAGTTTTATAAAACGCCTAAATGATGATTGAAAATGTGATCACTTTTTATAATCATTTAAAATAACATTGATATAAGTATTAACTTGGTGATATTTTCATAGAATTGTATTCTTTTACAACTGTATAAATCATATATGTTACTGAGAGTATTAAAATTTATCCTTTAAAAATCATCTCGTGTCTAAATATAAGATAGATTTTATGATTTAGAAACTTATTATCATAAAACATTCTTTTAAACAATGAACGAAAGAATATTAATATGGTCCTCCTTTTATTATGTCAAATTCCATTAAGTTTAATGAGATGCTCACAATTCTTTTGCTAGTGTTGCACTTTATAAGTTGGATAGTTTAATTGAGAAGCTTGAATTTCCCATTTCGTATAACATATTTACCGCTTACAGCAATGAAAGCGTCACAGCTCAGAGAATCAAAGGTTACCAAAGGTATGGACGTCAGCAAAAGATTTCCTCCAATATTTCATCTGATAAGTAAACTGTAACTAGTGTAAGATCCATTTTAAAGGTTTCGCATGTGAAAATCCCTCCATGCATGCGTTTGCAACTTGTTCTTAATGGTTTCTTCACTTGTACATTATTTTTAATCTTTTTGATGCCTTTGAGATTGTAATGTTTCATTTCATAATAGTTTTCCCATTTTTCGTCGCCTTCACTGGGTTTCTACGTTTCTTCTTGAACTGTATCTATGTTGTTTTAATTGATATTTTGTCCTGGCAGCCATATTGATTGTTCCCCCCACAATTAGGGATGACAAAATCTTCATTGAGATCATGGGATTTACAAAGTACTTTTACAATATATAACTAAAAATAAGTTACTTTATAATTTCCAATTTAATGTTATTTCAAACCATTCTGAATTGTATGATCTGAAATTAGGTTTGCCAGATACAACAAAACAGTTTCAGAAATTTTGACATCATAGAAATAATGTAGACTATGATTTTCACAACATCTGATTCTAAAAAATCTATATAATTAATAGAACGTTGATCATAAGTAGTGGATACACTGATTTGTAGTTAGAAGTTCACAGAACACTCAATGAAGGAAACGTAATAATTGGTATCGAATTATTGTGAAAGAGCAATAAGAAACCAAGAAACTGAGTTTAATACTTATTAAAAATAATCAGTTGTGTATATTCACTTTGCTTTCTTATCACTTATTAGCAAATTTGTTACACTTTATGATTGGTTTTCTGTTAGGTCAAATAGTTACCATCAGTAGTTACAAATACGTGATGATTGTGGTTTATTTGTGTGCACGAGTTATAGTTAACGACATTAACAACTGTCTTCAAGATACCAATATATTCTCAGTAGGCAATTTAATGCAATTCCTCGTTAGTAACATCAAACTTTTGTTGTGTTTGAATGAGTAGGATGACAAGTGCTACTGTTAGAAACCATGTGTCTATAAAACTATGCCTTGACTGGGACATATTAGAGCTCTTCACCATTAAATAGATGGGGGTCACACCGAATACCTATTCTCCATTCATTAAATCTACACATTGTACATGCAATATGATAAGTGAAATAAACAGTATGTATCTACTTCTATCTGTTTAAGACAGATTTAATAACTTTGAAAAGTAAAATGATGTAATAAGTAATCTAACTGCTCATACTATATCTTTGA
The DNA here is from genome assembly GCF_000237925.1 of Schistosoma mansoni. Classification (NCBI taxonomy): domain Eukaryota; kingdom Metazoa; phylum Platyhelminthes; class Trematoda; order Strigeidida; family Schistosomatidae; genus Schistosoma; species Schistosoma mansoni. The sequence continues at coordinate 792,201 of NW_017386041.1, forward strand.
TAGGAATTGAATAAATTATTATTTTATAAACTATTCTTTAACCGCAATACGCTATCTTGCCGAGAAGTGCATGAAAAATCTGCGTCCATGTTCTAACAAAGTGTTATTGTAAAATTTACGATTTACTGAATAGGCGGACAGATGCGAAGGATAAACTTTAACAACATTGTTGAGAGGTAGTTGCATGGACAATATTTTTCTCCAGATTTTTACAATTTATATTGTACTGGAATTTGATCACATGCCCTGGACACAACTAATGTTTATTTTAGGCCTTATGTAAATGTTTCCCTCTGATACGTTTTTATCTTATTGTACATCACGGTCACATATAGGCCTAGTTATGACAACTACATACTGGTAGCTAACTAAAAATCAAGAAAAGACGACTAACACTATTATCCTGTTTACAACTATCCGAGAAAGAAAAAAGACACTAACACTTCATTCCATATCAACAGAATGAATGTTTATGGTGTTTATCATACTTTTATATTGATTAAATACATACAAATTAAACCTTAACTTCGATCGTTTGGACTGTTGTATAACATATAGCCGTTTTCAGAGTGAGTTCAACACTGATGGTATGACATCGGACAGTGAGAATGATTAAAAGAAAAAATATCTTGAGATCGAAAGTGATACTAATTACTATTATTCTGTGATAATTTTGGTTATAGACATACTTACTTACGTTTATTACCGCTCATGGAGGAGTATAGACCACCCACCAGCACTCTCCATCGAACTGTCCTGGTCAATCCTCTCCAGCTACTATTCATCCTTTTCACTTATGTTTCCAAATCCTGACGTAATGTGTTCTTTGATCTTTCTCTTTTCTATTTCCCTTTACGATTTCAAGTTAGCGTTTGCCTCGTAATACAGTTTGATTTCCTCAATGTGTGTTCTATACACTCCCAACGTCTCTTCCTAATTTCCTCCTTAGAAAGGGGGGAGGAAGCAGTCTTGTCTGACTCCAGTTCTTACCTAGAATGCGTCTGTCAGTTGTCCTCCATGCATGACTTTGAAGTGTAATCTGTCGTATGAATTCCGTATGATGTTGACGATTTCCTCAGGTACACCAGTGTCGAAGAAGTTTCCATAATATCCTCCTATCCACACTGTCAAATGCTTTCTCATTATCAAGGAAGTTGATGTTTAGTGACGAGTTCCACTCAACTGATTGTTCAACAATGATCCCTAGTGTCTCGATTTGGTCTGTACACGACCAATCCTTACGGAATCCGGCTTGTTGATCTAGAAGTTGGGCGTCTACTGAATCTTTCATTCGTTCCAACAACACTGTTGGAAACTCTTATTGGTACCGATTGCAGTGTGATGCCACTGCAGTTCTCACATTTGTCCATGTCATGTCTGACTCCAGTGCTTCATCCGGTGTACTATAAGGTGCTGCTGCTCTCCTGCTGTTGATGTCTATCCTGATTTCTTTGATCGTTTGCGGAGTGATATCTATAGGAAGGTCCGTAGGAGCTGCATCGACATTAGGCGGGTTCAGTAGAGCTAGTCTATTCAAGAGTTCCTCGGAGTGTTCCACTAATCTGTTCCTCTGTCCTTGAATTTCAGTGCCTGGCTTGCCTTTCTTGTCCTTGACCGGCCTCTCTAGTTTACCATATTTCCCTGCTAGTTTCTTCGTCGTGCCATATGGCTGCATCATATTTCCTTCTCTTGCAGCATTTTCCGCTGTCGTTGTTAGCTCTTCCACGTATTTCTGCTTGTCGGCTCTAATGCTACTCTTTACTTGTTTGCTTCTGCGTATCCACTATGTTCCTTGACTTTCCCTGTTCTTGTTCGACTGTTAATCGCTGTCTTCTTGTTCTTCCTTTCTTGAATCTTGTCTAGGGTTTCCATAGAGATCAATTCCATATGATGATGCTTCTTGCGGCCCAGGACTTCCTGACACGTTGGAGTTAGTGCTTCTTTGATCCCTTTCCAGTTGTCCTCCATCGTAGTTTATTGTTCTTTCAGTAGATCCTGTTAAGCTTGGAACCTGTTGTTGAGAGTTATCTGGAATTGGTTGAGTTTCCCAGTATTTCGAAGGAAGGCTGTGTTGAACCTCTGTAATGCTGTTTCTCCAGTTGTCCAATGCTTCTTTAGCTTCAGTTTCATCTTGGCCTCAACCAGGTGGTGATCTGAAGCTATGTCAACTCCTCTCCGGGTTCTCACACCTTCCATTGTCCTTCGGAATTTTTTTGTCGATACAAATATGATCTATCTGGTTATGTGCTGTGGTCCGGTGAGATCTATGTAGCTTTGTGTATGCGTTTGTGTGGAAATATTGTGCCGCCTATAACCAATCTGCTGAATTCGTATGAATTTACTAATCTCTCGCTATTATTCTTCCTTTCTCTTAGTCCAATGATATCTTCATATCCGGTGTTGTTCATTCCGACTTCGGCATTGGCCATACGAAAATTCGAACCCCTTTTAAGTATTCAGAAACAGTTTGTGCTCACCTTAAACCTACATAATACTATAAGTTTACTATCCAGCGTGGTGAGTTTCATAACGCTTTCCACGTAATTTTCTTTGCTTACACTTAACCTACATCTTTCTAATTGACCCTATCTATAAAGAGAGAGCTAATACACCACATAGTTTTGATAATCTTCGTCTTTTTATTCGACTATTCAAATGCTTTCCACACAAAAACATATATTACTTTGAAATTAACTAAAATAAGAAGTGATTTACAATGTGAAATTTTGAATAATTATCACTTATTTTGAAATATTCAAAGAAACAGAAAAAATATCTCTCTTGAAGTTTCATGATCCAACTGTTAATTGAATGTCTGTTAAAATTTCAATTTTACTTAGAAAACAAAAGAATATGAAAGTTTTTAGTGGTAAAGATGAAGGAAAAAAGTACAATAAAGCTTCTGATATAGTGAAACAAATGATCAGTGTTGTGTCCATTGTATAGACTTTATGTCGATTCCCTCCGATACCATTTCCCACAAGGGACTGAAATTTTTAAAAAAATCAAACAATAACAAAGTTAAGCAGAGATAGAAAGAAATCAACCAAGGAAAGTAAAACAGTGAAATTTTAAAATGATTAAAGATTAATCACATCAAGAAATACTATATTTAGTATGCAATTTTGAAAGGATTAAGTAACTAACCTCATTTCACGGAGCCGTTGAACATGTTTAGTTAGTTCAGCGACTGTAAAATCAACTTCCTCTTCAGTGGTGAATCGTCCGATACCAAAGCGAATACTAGAATGTGCTAAATCTTCTTCAGTCCCTATTGCTCTTAAAACATATGATGGCTCTAGTGAAGCAGATGTACATGCACTAAAATGAAATTAACGTAATACAAGATTATAGATCAAAGTTAACTAATAGATAAAACGAATAGTCCTTAAAAAAAACCGACTAACATATCTAACCAATCTCCTGACACATTGGTAATTTTTACTACGCCCCGACTATTATAGATTGCTTGTACATAACTACAAATTAACAATAAATAAAAGTACTGATATGACGAGATGAAAAGACAAAATTATATTCTTTTACCCATTGTGACTTCTTGTTCAACACTATTCCCGTTTTATTAATTCAATGTGATATTTACTCAATGCAGCATTTAGTTTGGACTTCCAGTGTGATATTTTATTCTGTATAACATATGATATTCTTGTATTAAATTAACATGAACTATGCTCAGCATGACACGAAGCATGTGATTTGTTATAAACTAGGGTATTATTCATATGTGATTTCATCCTAATAAGTAATCAAAATGGATGAACAATCAGTTTATAAATGAGTGTATTTTTGAATAGGATCATCATTGTGTTTCGGGTTTAATAAATCCTTCAACTGTAACAGTCTTAGTGTTCTTCGCGTCATGAAAATTACAGTGGTTCCTCGTTTTACAAGTATAAGTAATAAGGGACAGTGACGAACATATACAACAATTGGCGATTCAGTCATAACAACTGGCGACGGGAATTTTGAAAAAAGAGAAAACCATAACAAGTACATCTGTCAATCACCCAGGTAAAACTACATAATACCGTCGGCCTTTAACGACGAATCGAAATTAAGCTCTTTGTTGCTAAACATTCGCGCAAATTTAAAACGCTGATGAGGATAGCTTGTTGCTGGAACTCATGAATTTAAGTATATTTCGTAGTGTGAAAGGACTGGATAGGGATATTTTGTGGAATAAACTGTTAAGTTTTGTGTGAGAGATTTAGGAGTGTCAAGGTTCAGATGGTTAGGATTATTGAGCTAGAATTTAAGAGTACTAAGGTTAGGAGTAACGTTCCAACATTTTTAGAGCTAGAAGTTAGGGTCTTTCCGGATTACAGTACCATGATTTATAGACTGAATTATGGACAGTTACTCCTAATAAGTTCATTAGTTGTCTGAACTCTTAATCTACAGTATCTTTGTCATTTTCCTATAATTTGAAGCTCTTTTATTAACGCCTCATCCTGATTGGCTATTTTTGATTTCTTTTTTTAACCAACATATATATATATATATATATATATATATATATATAATACACTTCGGGTAAGACAGTCATTCACCTCAGACAATAGATAAAGGATTGAGCAAGATCATGAATCGATTGAATTTAGACAGTTGCACTGTCTGGCGGCCTGCTTGAATATCTGGGCTACCTGTTCCTGCCGCCTCGATATTTCAACAAGTTTTATGTTTAGTTGCTTATTTTAACAGATCATTATGTCAATTAATTGCATAACCTATTCAGGTGCGTTTGCGAATAGTTTACGACCTTCCGCTGTACAAGTTATAAAAATGTACAATCGGAGACATTGTAATGGCTGGCAATATGCATTGAAAGGTTGAATATTATTCGGATGTCGACTTTTGAAATGCTAATATCTAACTGTGGATCATTCAACATTTATCATCAGGATCGACGAAGAAGTAAGAAACGGAAACTCGTTGAAATACTTTGTGCTGAGAATTCTATGTTGTACCAAAAATATAGTATCGAATAAAGCTAATAACAAATGAAAAAAAATGTTGGATGCCGGCTCAGTGGTCTAGAGGTTAAGTGTTTGCGCGTGAGGCCAAAGGTCCTTGGTTCGAGTCTCGCGTGTGGGATTGTGGATGCACACTGCTCACGAGTCCCATACTAGGACCGAACGGCTGTCCAGTGCTTCTGGGTTTCCATTGGTGGTCTAGCTTAGATCGACTTGTGAATTGAACTGTTACAATATTTTCGATTGGTTAATATCGAGGTCACTGCTAGTCACTTAAGGTCGTCCGTATTTTAATGTTTGACCATCATCCCTCTACTGAAATATAACACAGATAAATGTTCCACGCAAAAGAAGTTATTAATAAAACAGTTCCATGTTCAACTGCTAGATGTCAATACACTTATGCAATAAACTTTGAGATATATTTGTTGAATGAGAGTCGGAGAGGAAACTTTGACGATAAGAAAAATAGTATGGTAATTTAGTTTCAAACTTATTACCCATAATCTTCAGAATCCAACGCTTAAACCACTTAGATTACAGCGTCACAAAACCACTGCCAAATGGTTTGTGTTCAGAGTATTATGAGAGTGAAGAGTTTAGTTATGTATTGATTACTGAGCTATCCATACATTCTTTGGAGTCATTTATCTACGTTGATATAAGCCTAAACCGAGTACCCATAAGCACAAGTCTGCTTTGGAGACTAAGACATTAAACTATTAGTGATTGTAACAACTTTTACTTTTTAGGCAGACGAATTCCAGAGAAACTGGTAAATGGCTTAATACTTGGAAGTATTATTCATAATACAAGGGGTTGGCATATTTTTATATTCTATTCAATTAAAACAATTACTTTAAGAGTAAATACATAAAAACTAAGTCAGGCTTATTTCTGTATATATCATACAAAAAAAGACTAATATGATTTGGAAACAACTACAAAAAATTTGCAATCACCTGCCAGATGATAAAGCAACATTCTTTAAAGCCATAAGCAAGCTTTCACCCTCTACGTAAGCAAAACTAAAGTTTACACAGCCTGGATAACGTTGAATTGGATCACCATTGAGGGTAACATGTTGAATTTTGGAAGTGATACCATCGATTAAACGTTTACTTAAAGCGGAAACATGTTCATAATCATCCTGTATTGATTTATAGAAACATGCACAACTTTGTATTAATGAATTAATGTTTTGAAAAAAATGACTGATATCTGAAAAAACAGGTTTTAGTTATTAATAACACAGTATATAAAACGTTGATAAGTGACAAACAGATAAAAACTGAAGTCAAATAGTTAATTACTATGGACATAATAGTTTTTCAAAAACAACTGATAGGTTGAAAATAAAATTATTTGTTAATAACTTTGAATTGACATAACTACGTTTACTCACACTGTGCACCTCAGAGATAAGAAAACACTATTGGGAAAAAGTAGAAATTATCCAGTTCTGCTATTAAACTAACTATTCAGATGGAAAATAAGCAAAATTGTATATCAATATGTCGCTCTGATACATTCTCAAATGTTCTTCCGAAAATAGAGCGTTTTTTTAGTCAAAGTAGAACAAGTTATCTAGAGGGTTAATTAATATTAGATTGCAAAGTTCATTCAAAAGGGGATATTCTTCATATTACATGAACAGTGCTACTTAGATCGCATGTAATTAATACCAACGTTTTTAATCCTAAAAACAATCTCATATTATTATCGCTAAAGTACCCCTAACGTCTTATGATTATGAGTTCATGTGACCCTAAACAAAGTTGTATGCTTACGATCCACGGGATAAAAATAAAAATACCAAATGAGCACATCATAATATTTGCTGCGATCCATAGTAATATGAATTACAACACAGAAAATAAAATTGACCTATCTATACTGCACAACTGCACAGCTCATACAGCAGAAAAGAAACCAATTACTATCAGAAACATGTCAGATTACTGCATTAGTGGTAATTTAGAGACACTTGAAGTCAAATGGACTACATATTATGACCAGTCGAGAATAAGTGTTATTTACCTAGATGAACAGTTATATGAAGTGCAATAAATGGAAAGACTTAATATTGTAGTACTAGCTTGAAGCTTATAATGTACATAAGACAGTCCGTTGGGATTGCCAATGCGTACTTTATGATACTGTGCTGGTTAACAGAGACGCGCACATTATAATATGCGCAAGTATCAACTTCTGATCAAGTCATGATACTGAAATTAGTTTTCGATGATGAGATTGTGAGCACGGATGAAGACTCTTTTGGGATATATTCCACTATTCTTATCCCAATCAAGTATGCAACGAACATATTTTATGTTTCTGCTATAATAAGTGGAATATTGTGAAGGTAGAACTTTAGGGACTCTTATGAATGATTATCGTTCGTGTTTTGGTTGCATGATTATTAGACATTTGGATGATGGTAGTCCTACATTATCCTAGTTGTAAACCTTCATTTGACGCATCAGTTATTGTCCTTTGTTTATCTTACTAAAGTTATGGTGAAATAATTATGGACTTAATACTTAGTTCGATTGCGCTTAAGGGGTAGTTGTGCACATACTTTGATTTCTTATTTATGATGATTTGCAGTGAAAATTAATGTATGTTATCACGCTAGTTTGAGCTGTGAATCGAACTCTACGGTGGTTTATCTACCTGTTGTGTTCTTGTTCTCTTCTAGCTATCGGACAAGTGAGCATCGAAAACAGCATCCTAGACCAATAAGCGTTAGGTATTCTTCTTGGTCGTTATCTTACTGCCATTGAGGAATTAGTTGAAGAAAGATCGTTGTGTCAATGAATAACAAGTAATTAGTCCTATAAAGGCAACCTAGGTGAATAAACCAATAATCGGACTAGAGAATACAACTGCTCCCACAATAGATGGCCCGAGTGCACGAGCCCCAATACAACACAAGAAAATGTCTTTTGCCTTCATATTAGTTTCGATAGTCAAGCACTTAGTTTCTACTAAAAAAACATTAGCGGAGACTTTGCAACGGCTAAATAACCTGGTGTTCAGAAAAAAACAGTGGCATCTAGTTATTGTAGGAATTTAACGCATTTCTTATCCACTAGCGGAAAGAAGACTCATGTAAGTGAAACATACGAAATTAATGACACTCTAACAACCATTGTTTGAAAATCTAAAGAGCAAAGTGGAATACTTCAAAAGACATCTTAACTGTTTTGTGTTATGACCAACTTTGATCAAAATATCCATGTGCTCACTGTCCAGTGAGTATCGTTATCTATAATGAATTGAAAGTTTGAAAGGAACATCAACTACTGAAGTCCTAAAAAACATGATTTAAATGACATTCAGATAATTTATAAGGCATGGCGAAATGTATTACGTTATTCTGAGGTGAAACGACTATCATGTACGTTCCCAAAAAAACAGCTTACAAAATAAAGTTGACAGACACCAAAGTGAAATTTTCTTAATAGATGAGTCCTAAATTGTGTATTTTATTATACTTCCTAGTGTGCTGGACACAACGAAGACCCATACACAAGAGACGGACTGGCTTTTGTTTAGGTCGTGGGTGTATTTGACACTTTGAACCCTCCATCAAACCCTTGATCACTTTGGATATTTCAGGCTGACAGTCACTATGTTTCCAGACGACATGACTGGTCTTGAATAGTTAGACACGGCTGTGGCTGGGAACTATCTTAGAGAGGGATGTCTGAAACTCTCATTAATACTTCGAAATTCACTTACAAAATTAGCTCAGTGTTAGTGTTAGGTAGAATTATATGAAATTATGTATCACCAATACTAGGGTGACTTACGGTAATCATGATAAATTAATTGAGTGACAAAGACCTTTAAAATGTATTGGAAAAACTGAAAAGCAAGATCTCAGCCTAACAAAAGAAACAAAATAAATAACACTGACGATAAGTTAATCTTGTTTTCACATAAGAAGTAAATAATATTCTTTTTGAAAACTTACTTTCATTTCCTCGCTTGCCAAACGGCTTGCTTCACCTAAACCGACAACTAAGGCCGTAGGAACAGTACCAGACCTTAACCCGCGTTCCTGTCCACCTCCATTTTGTTGAGCTTCTAATCGAACCCTAGGTCGGCGACGTACATAGAGAGCACCAATGCCTTGAGGACCATATATCTTGTGACCACTGATGGACATGAGGTCAATCTGAAGAAAGGAATTCCACAAAAAGTATATCTTTAAGTTTATCACATCGCAACAATGTAATAGTTACAAAAATCAATAAACCACCGCGCAGTAACAAAGTTTCTGATATCTACCCTCACAAAATCAAGTGATTACTGAATAGTAAGGCGTACAGTGCAAGTATGATGTTTAAGTATGTTAGAAAAAAGCTTAGTTAAATTCAATGAGTTTGAACAATCTTGGAATTTAGTAGTTAACTTAATAATCCATAGTTAGAGTAAACTTCATATATTGACTGAGTGATGATATTAGTAATATGGAAAATCTAAGTAAAACGCTTAAATAATCCTTTGGACTGTGGCACCAATGCTTACAAAATACGTATTATACAAAGTTTTTACCTATTTTAAGTCAGACAGATCTTAATGTTGCTCGTTGGACAGTCAATTTTTAAAAATCGTATCCATTAAATACTAAACCACTTCAGTGTTTCAACACCTATAGTTTACTGATGACTTTGTAATTGACAATTTCTATAGATAGACTAAGGTGTTGTAGGGGTCAAGTCAGTAGTAGTAACAAGGTGCTAACAATAAATAGACCGAAAGTAATTTTACAAAAATACCTTTTAGCAAATTTTATTAAAAGGATACGAAAATGGTCTGATCTTTGTAACTAGGTAGCTAAATAAGTGATCTATCAGGATGGTAAACACTTAACGCAGAGGATACAATCGGATCTCCTTAATAGTTCGTCGTATCTCACACCAAAATAATTTCAAGGTTATAAAAAACAACAGGACATCTAATTGTGTAAACTAGTTGTTGAACTTTCCAATGTGCTAACTAGTATCAAAAGTGATTGTAATCAATTATATCACAGATTTGGCTACTAAACAAATATAAGGAGTTTGAGATAACACGCATACCGATGGAGTTTCCCTTAATCTTAAAACTTAAGTCATTATGTACAGATGACTAGTCAGATGATAATGCTGAAGACGAAACAAGTAATTAACGAGAGCTAGGATAAAATATCTGAGGAATATTTAGAAAATCAATCAAGTATAGCTACATCTTTTATAACAAACTAGTTCATGATGAAATGTAACGACATTCTGTAAAGAAACATTGTCTTAACTCAGAAGACTACTGTGAATTACATGAATGACAATAAATAAATTCGTAATTGTAAAATGTAAGTCGCCATGTAGTAACACAATAGTGATTGCCACAACTCATATCATGGTTATCAAAAGAGAAATTTAAGGAGTGACACTGTGCGGACATTTTGTGAGTGATTACAGACATCCGCATAAATGTTCCAATACAGTCTACAAACTGGCTGATGAATTCTCCGCGATGTCAGAATGACCATTGATGAGTTGAGTTGATACACCAAATTACCGTGTTTCCATTTTAGTGAGTATGCCTTTCTTCTAAGAACGACAATGTATCTAACATTACACTTCATGATGGTAATTGCTTGTCAGACTAACTGAAAAACTACCAGACAACCTGAAGCATGTCTAGGGACAATAGAGTTTATCAATCCAAACACAAACTTACTGACCACAAAAACATCCTTGAATGACCCGACATTGCTATTCGAACATTCTGATGGTACACAAAACTCACTACTTTTTAAATGACTACATTCCTCAAGAATATAGAAAATACCGTAAGGCTAGGGAGTATCAGCCAAAACTACAATTCTTTAACCCTAAGTCCAGAAATGTGGCAAATTGATTAAAAAAAGCACCACTAAGTACTTAAAGACGAAAGCAATGACTAGAAGAAACTAGTTTACTCATGAATACCAGCTTATGTCAGACTGAACTGTCACGATTTCGGACTCCGTATAGTCAGAATTGTGGAGTAAGAAGTTAAAGAATTCGCTCGTTTGTACCTCAAAAGAAGCAGTAATGATCAGACAGAAACCTACATTCATAGCATTAACATCAATTGGCACTTTTCCGAAAGCTTGTGCAGCATCAGTATGGAAGAAAACTCCTTTACTTCGACATAGTCTTCCAATTTCTTCGATTGGCTGAAGAACACCTATTTCGTTATTAACTGCTATGACAGACACTAAGACCGTTTCGAGTTTGATAGACCGTTCCAGAACCTTTAATAGATGATAAGAAATGAATGTTGGTACCTCCAAATCCAAGATTCCATTTTTCTGAACAGGTAAATAGGTAACATCAAACCCACTGTTTTCCAAAACTCTACAGGAATCCAATACACATTTATGCTCCTAAAAAACAACTGAAATTACTTCCTAACACATTACGATCTGTGTAGTTATAATATGCTTCTTCTTTGGGTAGTAAAACTTGGCAACACCTTTTACAGCTAGGTTATTACTTTCTGTCGCACCACTGGTGAAAATGATCTCTTTATGGTCAGCGCCTATCTGATTAGCTACATTCTGAAAGATTTTAAGAGGTTAGAAACAGAACGTACTCCTCTAGCTTTCTCAACGGCTTCTTCGCAATACCAACCATACTCATGTGTGCGTGAATGAGGGTTACCAAAATGACTAATATAAAATGGCAACATGGCATCTAATACTCGAGGATCCTTCATTTAACAGTGATTCGCAACATGAAGCTTACCATTTGTGTAGATGCTTGAAAATCAAAATATAAAGGGCGTAAAGGTTTACAACTTCTTGACTTATTCCCATCTTCTACCAAGACTAGGAAAACAATAAAAGTGTGAACAGCTAGTTACGTTCTGCTTCAGCACAAAACTCTCGATATAAATAAATAGCCCTTCGACAAGCTAACCGAGAAAACACACTCAATCTCCCGATCATCACGAGTCCGTTTGAACCGGTAAGTTAACCTTCAGGATACATAGTTAGTCCACTTAAAAAGTATAGGCAGGTCTCCATTTCCCAGAAATAAGTAACACTATGGGACAGCCAACAAAAAGAAAAGGATCTAACTAAATGAAATTCTGTGATGAGTAGCCAAAAAGTTTGCCAGTCGACTGAGTTGAGAAAATGTTGCATAGTTTCAATGTAGATAAGTATTAGTGAGAGTAAATCAATATAATTAGAGATCGTATGGCGTTTTCATGAACTAATGGCCATTTTGTATTTGATTTCTGCTTGGCTTCGAATTATGAATACAAGACGTTCGTTTGTGCTCATCTAGTTCTATTGGGCTTAAATGGCATTGTTTCGGGAATTCCAAGTTCATACAATGATTCGAATACTTCAAATTATCAGAGATAGGCATTGGCTACAGCCTAAAATGTTTAAATTATATACACAGCTGAACGTGCCATACTGAACATCCTACTCTGGAGCACCTCAATTGGTTGTAACGTTCAGTCTTTGGTAGGTTTGTGTCTAGCCTGAAGCACTCTTTTGTGTTGGGGAAGTGTTAGTAAAAGTGACTGGAATTAACTTAGATGGAAAAAAACGATGGTGAATTGAGTCAATGACTCAGTAAACACACAGAACGCACTAGCATTTAATAAAGAAAGCACTTGACAATAATCATAAATAACACGTGCTTAAGATTAAGATAATTTGATAACCGGAACAAGAAGTTGATGCTGCAAGGTTTCGAACGTGTTAATAATCCGTTTTACCCTTCGAAATAACGTGTGGGTTGGTAGCGAGTAGGTTCAAAGATACTAAAGATATTTTCTAAGTTTAACAACACATTCACAAGTGACACCATTATAACCGAAAAATACCAACCCGATCAAATAAGTAGTCAGAAATGAAGATGGTCCGAAGACACATTTGGAAAGTTAACGATATGTTGAGAAGCGTCTGGCCGAGACCGGGTGGTAGTTGAAAGGGATGGGAAACCCGGCGCTCTCACTCGCGATCTCGTGTGGATGAGTCACCTAGTGCCTTGAGCTAGGGCGCGTTCAGTGGAACTAGCGAAGTCAGAATCAGTGTCGTAGACCTACAGAACTATTTGTTTTGGGCGTTTGTTTGCCATTACACATTATTGGGCGGTGAGAAAGTTTCGAGGGGATATTTTTGAGTGTAACCAACGACTTTATCGAAGTCATGTTTTATTACTTGAAGCTTAGCTCGATTCCGTATACACTTAAAGAAATATTTATCTTACGAATTTAGAGAGAAAATCTTATTTTTTTACGTGTTGTAAGTAAAACTGCACGTGCAGGCATTTACTGAAACATTTACTGGTTTATAGTCTGCATCCCAAGTAGGGTTGCTTAGTAAATATAATCCATAAAAGTGAATATCAGTCCATTCGTTCAGATACACTGTGTAGTCTTCGAAATATTTTCCAAAGGAGCTACGCGTCCACGTTACATACTAGATCAAATCTCGACAACATTGCGTGAGGAATTTAGTCGTGCTAAGTATTTATGCAATACGACTTTTTAAGTTTATAGTTGATTTGAAGTAGACTTGTGGAGCGCTTGGTGTGAACTACGACCCTGGACCCATGACCTTGGGTTAGTGCGTACCTCGAGTTTGTTCCGGATGTCAGAAGTTCCACAGATGTGCCGTCAGAGCAAGATTGTAAAGAAAAAAGAGAAACCGAGGGGAAATAAATCATTTGGATATAAGCGATGAACAATTATTAACAATTAGTTGTGGAATATAGAGGGGTGTGATAAATTATTAGATTAAAGTCATACTAACTCTTGTCGCCAGAGTGAAATGGGATCAGGGGGTTCCAGGTGAGAGAACGCAGTAATAAAGAACAATGTGATGTGAGATTTATCAACGTGGAGTAAGTTCAAATAAAGGAAGGGAAGTCATGGTTGGAATAAGGAAGGCTGTTTACTAGAACAGAGAGTGCATATAGAGAGTAAAGTGTTGATGAAACTAACAACCATATCCTTTACTGCCTGTCTTTTTTCTTCATCAGACGCGATGAGGGTATGGAACAAATAAACATTAAAAAGCCTATACATATGATGGAGCCTTATTTTCGTACATCAGCAGACTGAATCCCAGTGCCTGTAAAAGTAGCGAATACTAGACTAGCCTTCTTATTCCTTCAATAAATACAAACAATTATCATGAGCTCTCACGTGACGTCGTTTTTAAGTACAGGGGTCCTTATTCAGTGAAATTGGAGCTGCCGATTGTATGAATTACTGTCTGATTCCATGTTACATAGACTTTGTGATTTGTAGCACTTAAATCTCACCTGATATCTTTCCTAAAATATCCATTCAACATATTTCACAGAGACGAATAAATCGGAAATAATGTTCATTTTTAGTGTAAGTCAATATATCACAGGTGTAATGAGACAGCTTGCACCGAAATATTATCTGTAATTGGTTTAAAGACCATAAAACGTGTATATAGATGGATTCTTGTGGACTACGACAACTGAGCCTAAAGATTCCGCTTGCAACAAGATAGCCTACCTGAAAAGAGAATATTTGACAATAAACAAAAGTTAATAAATGGATAATGCAGTGCACTTTGATTATGTCCATATTTATTCGAGTATCGGCGTTTTATGTACGGTAGTTGAATAGTAGCATATTTAACTATAGTCTAAATGTCTCATACAGAATGTAAAGTCTGTGTTTCTGCTAGAGGGTTTGCGGAAAGTAATTTCACACAGACATAATTCTAAACTAGCCCTCAGACTGTTGGGCACAGAATACTAGCCTATCCAAAGTCATAACAAGTAAGTTGTTTGATTCGATTAAATTTATTCGTTTTTAAAGCGTAAATTGACTCAGTACATAAAAACAGCCAAGGCAGTCTTGAACAGAGAAAAAAGGAAACATGATTAACACACCAAACAGTTACTGGTGGATAACAATATTAGTCGAAAACGCAACATCATTTACGATAAACTTGAAAGATTATAGTTGGTGAATAAACAAGGTATAGTCTTACGAGGTTAGAGAGATTCAGTGTGTTGGTGGGCTTTTAATACTGTTATCGTTGGGTTCGTTTTCCTATCACGCCACACTAACTTGGATAACTAAAGGGAGGAAACAATACATTTGGTCACCTACACTCGTTTGGCTGAGTGGTTATTTACAATGAATTTATTCCGTCTAGTCTCACTATGCTTTATCCAGCGATGCAGGCTGCTGCCAAACCAACTATACTTGTATCAGGACCTTCAAATACCTTCAGTAAAGAGTTATTTTGCTTGAGATATATGGTGCACAAGAATGAAAAGGCAAAATATTACTTCACATGCTCTTAAAAAACCTTTTGCATGCACAAGATAGACCTTTGGTCAATGAACGTACAATTTATAAACCTACTAGTCAAATGTAACACAAACTATACGAGAACAATACCACTGCGTCACAGTTTCGAGGGCACGATCACTAGCACAAAAGCCACAAATTTCAAACCACGAAATAACAACCTTAAAATAAAAGTTAAACATGGTCATGTTGGCTACCGGTCAAACAAAAGCCTTTGCAAGTTGCACTATATTTACATGATAATGCGCTCCATAGGTTTGATATATATATGCCTTTTTGATTTCTTCCCTCTAGACAGAAATCGAAAATCGACTACTGACATCAGAGAAGAGATATTAGGACTCAGTTTGACTGAAACGATTATTTATCGTACCTCCTGGAGTCTGAAAAGGCAAGGCTGTAGGATAGGTTGTGTTTTTATTAATCAGAAACATGTTAAAAAAACTCCACCTGGAGCACCTCTGGGGTTGCTGCCGGTCCCAAGCTCGGATAAGGGAGCAGGGTTGGGCATGGGGTTAGTGACCCCATCCTGTAGAAAACTAACTTGCTAAAAAAGCGCTGACCAGGAAAAATAATTAAAACCATTTATACTCGACCCTGGGAGTCAAGTCTTCATTTAAAAGAGTTATGACGCCCCATTGTGAAAGCCGAGTTCCTTCGGAAGTCACGAGGCTAATGCCCCTTCTGACAACCAGAGCAACCATTAATTTGGGCACATCGAATGTTCGTACAATGTAAGAGGCTAGGAGAGCCGTCAAATCTCTGTAGAAATGAAAAGATGCAACCTGGAGGTGTTTGGAAACAGTGAGACGTATTGGACACAGGTCGGACAACATAGACTAGTTTCAGGATAGCTGTTGTCATACTCTGGCCATGAAGGAGAAAATACCGCACATACAGAAGGTTTTACACCGATGTTATCCGAACAAGCACGAAATGCACTTATGGGATGGGAATCTCATGAACCCAGGATTGTCAAAGCTTCCTTGGAAACAAAGAAAGAGGGCATTACAATGAACGTCATCCAATGCTATGTGCCTACCAACGACTACAATGAAGACGTCGGAGACCAATTCAACGACAGGCTGCAGTCAATCGTTGAGAAATGCGTTAAAACGCACCTGACCATTTTGATAGGAGAGCTAAATGCCAAGTTTGGAGTGGACAACGCCGGATATGAATAAATCATGCGACGACATAGACTGAGAGAAAGGAACGACAATTGTGAAAAATTTGCAAACCTATGTGTCTTCAACAAAGTACCATATTCCCACACAAACGCATTCATGAAACCACATGAACTGCACCGGGTCACACTACACAGAACCATAAGGACCATATCTGCATCGATTAAAAGTTCAGAAGGACGGTGGAAGGTGTCAGAAGCAGGAGACAAGTTGATATGGCATCAGATCATCACTTGCTGGTTGCCAAGATGAAATTAAAACTTAAGAAACACTGCACAACGGGGCAGACAACATCACGAAAGTTTAATACGGCTTTTCTTCGGGATACCGACAAACTCAACAAATTCAAGATAGCCCCCAACAATAAGTTCCAGGCCTTTCATGATCTACTAAATGGAGAAGAAACTATTATGGAGAGCAACTGGAAAGTGATAAAAGAGGCAATCACTTTAACATATCATAAGGTTTTAGGTCACAAAAATTACCACCACGAGGAATGGATCACTATTGATACACTGTATACACTGGAAGAAGGCAGTAATCAATGGCAGCAAAACACGAGTAGAAAAAGCTAAGGCACAAGCTGAATACACAGAAGCAAACAAGCAAGTGAAGAGGAGCATCAGAGCCGACAAATTTGGTATGTGGAAGATTTAGCGTCGACAGCAGAAGAGGCTGCAAGAGAAGGAAACGTGAGACAATTGTATGATACAACAAAGAAGCTCGCTGGAAATCACCGTAAACCAGAACGATCAGTGAAAAGCAAGGAAGGCAAGGTAATCACCAACATTGAAGAACAACGAAACAGATGATTAGAGCACTTCAAAGAACTCTCGAATCGGCCAGCCCCATTGAACCCACCAAACATCAAAGTAGGACCCACGAACCTCACAATCGATGTTGACCCACCAACAATTGAAGAGATCAGCATGGCCATCACACAAATCAAGAGCGGCAAAGTAGCAGGACTAGATAACACACCAGCAGAAGCACTGGAGGCAGATGTAGCAGTAACGCAAAGATACTCCATATTCTCTTCAGCAAGACTCAGGACGAAGAACAGCTACAAGCAGACAGGAAATAAGGACTTCTGATCAAAATACCGAAGAAAGATGGTCTCAGTCAGTGTGAGAATTACAGGGGTATCACTCTCCTCTCAATACCAGGAAAAGTCTTCAACAGGATATTGTTAAACAAAATGAAGGACTCCGTAGATGCCCAACTTCGAGACCAACAGGCTGGATTCCGTAAGGATCGATCGTGCACAGACCAAATCGCGACTCTACGGATCATTGTAAAACAATCAGTCGAATGGAATTCGTCGCTCTTCATCAACTTCATTGGTACGATAAAGCATTTAATAGCGTAGACAAGACAACACTATGGAGGCTTCTTCGACACTACGGCATACCTACCTGAGAAGATAGTCAATATCATACGAAATTCCTATTATGGATTGAGCTGCAAAATCGTTCGTGGAGGACAACTCACCGACTCATCCGGGGTAAATACCAGTGTCAGGCAAGGTTGCTCACTCTCACCCTTTCTCCTTCTCCTGGTGATCGACTGGATCATGAAGACGTCAACATCTGGAGGGAAGCACGGGATACAATGGACAGCCAGGATGCAGCTGAACGATTTAGACTTCGCAGATGATCTGGCTCTTCTATCACACACGCAACAACAAATGCAGGAGAAGACGACCAGTGTAGCAGTAGCCTAAGCAGCAGTAGGTCTCAATATAAACAAACGGAAAAGCAAGACTCTCCGATACAATGCAACATGCACCAATCGAATCACACTTGACGGAGAAGCTTTGGAGGATGTAAAAAGTCTAAAATATCTGGGCAGCATCATTGATGAACACGGTGGATCTGATGCAGATGTGAAGGTGAGGATTGACAAAGCAAGAGTAGCATATCTACAATTGGAGAACGTCTGGAACTCAAAACAAATTTCAACCAACACCAAGATCAAAATTTTCAGTGCAAATTTCTAGACAGTTCTACTATGGGTGCGGAAACTTGGAGAACTACGTAATCCATCATCCAGAAGATACAGGTGTTTATTAACAGTTGTCTACGCAAAATGCTTGAGATCCGTTGACCAGACGCTACGAGTAGCAACTTACTGTGGGGAAGAACAAACCAGATTCCAGTGGAGGAAGAAATCAGGTGGCAGCGCGGGAAGTGGATAGGACACATATTGGGGAAAGCAGCCAACTGCGTCACAAGGCAGACCCTCACTTGAAATCCTGAAGGCCAAAGGAGAAGCGGTAGACAAAAGAACACAATACGCCGAGAAATGGAGACAGACATGAGAAAAAATAAACAAAATTTGGATGACCCTAGAAAAGAAGGCCCAGGACAGAGTGGGTTGGAGAATGCTGGTCGGTGCCCTATGCTCCATTGGGGGTAACAGGCGTAAGTAAATAAAAAAAGTTAAAAGCTTGCTAATTTTGTATCTGCTTAACAGAAGAATAGTCTCGTTATAGAGTTGTCCTCGCAGATGATTTCCTGTGAAAATTCACGCAAAAATCTTCGTAGGAGTTAATGCGATCCTACTTTCCACATTTTGAAAGGAGGCTCTGGTTGTGTGAGCAAAACTCTGTTGTCTGCAATAGACAATTGAATCTCCTTAAGAATACTCGTCTGTGGTCGGTCAAGAAATACTTCTTCGTCCTCCATACATCAAACCTTTCGCTCGTCATCCTGGCTTAGGTCTAATGCTCACAAACTCATCAAGAATAACCCTATTGCCTGCAACAGATAATACCGACTGCGTGGCAGCATTGGAAAAGTGGTTTTGCCTGCACAAACTAGAATTTCATTCTTTAGTGAGCATATGTTCACTCTGGTGTAATTCAGTTGTGTGAAGTACTGTGTTTGGAGTCCGCATGCATATGTAAGGAAATATCAGAGAGAATGATAATTGGAATTACTAATGCCCTTTATTGTTGAAACTGATTCCAATGACTCTCCAACACTTCTGCTAGGCTCAACGGGTCGGAGCTTTCAAGTGACATTAATAAATGTGTACGCTCAGTGATTGTTTCTTACATCTCTGCAGTCAGTATGAGAGTGGATCAGCATGTTTATATTCTCATTATTTGGCAGTAGATCTACTAATCATGACAGTTTCTGTTTGTCATTGAGCTTCTATCGGTCCCTAATTTCTGTTCACCTCCAGCTGAAATTATGGGGTTGGTTTCTGACATGTTCCAGTTCACAGTCTGATTTTTGGTTTCTTGTTCGATTTCATACTAGTTGACAACTGATTCGAGTTTAACTTCAGAATTTCCTATTGCAAGCAAGTACTCCTTATTTTATAGTTCACCGGTTCTATAATCCCTGTGTTTGTGGAGAAACACAAACACTTGTCTGCTAGTTGGTTGAGTAATGATTATCTTGATACCTTCCTTTTATCTGGTTAACTATTTGATAAAAGTTTAGCAGATGTTGAGCCAAATTCAGTTGAAATTTAAGACTAGTCACTTCTTAAATTGTCTGAGAAAGTATCAAGGTAATTTACCAGAGATTTGGCGGATTACTAAAGCTTTATTAAGAAAGTGGAGGTGCGATGGCAAATCGTCAGGAGGAGTAAAATGAATGTATAAAGCTTGAAAGTATTCCAGGGTGTTTCATGGAGTCAACAAGTTTTGCAAGTTCTGTTCAGTATTAGAAGTGTTGAATAGGCGAAAGACGATGTTGACACATCGGTTTGGAAAACAGTTTATAGCGATAGGCAGAGCCTCTGAATTCAGGGAATACAACAACAGACAGAATAAACTTGATCTAATGGCTTTTATAGGGATTTTGGTTCTCAACCACACAATCGTTGAGGCAGAATACACAACAACTGAAATAAACCACATTCAATACCTAATATATAGAGGTCATTAGCGGTGGGCGCGTATCATCTAATCGTTATGGCATGGCTTGGCGATGGAAGAGCAGTTACTCGATGGGGCTTATTCCTTCTCATACCCAATATATTATTCCATCCCACGCCAAAATGTGTCTTTCAGAAGTGTTAGAGGTCAAACTTTTGGCTGTCAAGTAAGGCGAGTCAGTATAGACAATTATGTGACTTCCACGTATGATCTTATGGATTAGGTAGTCAAATCACAACAAATATGCAATTTGGGGATCAGATCTATTATTCTAGTATCAAAGATTAAGTGTACATAATTCCAATTCAGACCATAATTCAGAAATTCCTCTGTTTTTTTAAATGGTTGTTTTGCTAGTAGAAAAAGCCTGAGGTTTACAGATATTGGTTAATAGCTGGACATGATAGCTGTGATGAAGTAGACAGGCATATAAGATGCACCAGGATTAATGGAATCATGGAAGATGAAGGGACTGGAGAGATAGTTTTTGCTACGTAAGAACTGATCAAATGAGATGCGACTTGGTCTTTGAGGTCTGCCGATATGGTATATAACATTACAGGTCTTAGTCATTCTGTAATGTATAAAGAAGTGTCCACTTTGTAAATGATTTAAAAATGAGGTTGTTTCGTGACATCACCATACAAAAAATACGCACTGCCGCATAAGATTTTCGGACGATTTCATTATCGAAATTTACATGTTTTTCAAAAATCTCCATTTCGGTTGTTTCCCTAAGGATAGCTCACCTCATTTTACCAGGTAAAAAACTGGAGTTAGTTTGATTGCAGCCGCTGCGACTTCTTTAATTGTAATAGCTACATTTAATGTCTACTTTATAAATGAACGAATCACATGGAAAAAGCAGTAATAAGCTTCCCAGCACCCTCACAAGAAAAGAAGCTTTTAGGTGCTCAGTGGTTTTCGTAATCTAAAAAAACTAACGTTGGAAAAATTGTTCATCAACATATATTCTTCTGGTTTTCCAGCATTTCATGAATCAAAAGAATTTTATAAGAAAGAAATTCGTCGGTCCAAAGGCCTTAATAGTCATGAAGATATTCACTGAGAATCAAGTGAATAGACTCATTACTCCGATTTGTACGCATGACTTCAGATACTCCACAAAATCAACGTGATTTGCAACAGATCATAATAAACCTAAAGCAAGTCCACTTACTAGTGATTTAAAATGTTTTGAAAGTACGTCACCTTAACATCCTCTCATATTGGTTACATTCGTATAGTCAAACTTTATATGATTGGCAAGGCAACACTTCAGTAACGGAGCGGCCTTCGAATCTTATTCACTGCTTTGTAAGGGATTTCCTACCTAGCGGGGACAATTCCATCCTAGTAGCATTTAGATCATCATTGTTTCGCAAAGTTTAAAGGTCGACTCATCTTATTTTTCTTGCGTGGGTATTATATGTTGTGTTGTTATATCTTTTGGATACAATAATATGATATCGTATAATAGTATGCTCTTTATTTAGGCAGCGCTATTTTTCTTATGTATTTAACTCTTTCTTCTTGATTTTCCTGCAGACCTAACGCCGAAACGTATCTCCGGGTCGTAAAGCTTCACTGCTATCACCTAATATTATAATTCACAGCATGGTTGAAGAAAAGTTCAAGGTTTTAACATTTAATTGCTGGTTTGTGAAAATTTTCTCTAGCTAACCTTCTAGGGCCGTGTTTTTCCCGTCTTCGACTGTGAGAAAAGAAGACCGTGTCAATGCGATTGCCTCGAAGTTATCAGTTGGGGATTTCGATGTGATTTTACTTCAGGAGGTAGGTAGGTGTACTCGTTGAACTAGCTTTTGGCAGATTTGGCTGGAATCAGATTACAGAAAGCTTCGAAACATTTTGGACGAGAAGTATCCGTACTCTAATTACTTTTACTGGTATGTATTTGACAAAGCTGACTAATTATCTCATAGCAACCTTATAGGAACTGGTATGTGCATATTTTCAAAATGGACTATAGAATGTGTGTTCACACATCCCTTTACTGCTAACGGATATCCTCATCTTATTCACCAGGCTGATTACTATTGTGGTAAAGGTATTGGGTTAGCTCGGATCACAAGCAAAGAAGGATTTAGGATTAACTTTTATGTAACTCACGTAAGATTACTTTCTTTTTTTAAATAGCTTTGATTCATTGGATTTTATTTGACAAAAAGTTTTTCGTGGATTTTGTTAAAGAACACCCATAGTCAGATCTCCCAGAATTTGTTGAACTGGGAATGTTCCTAACTAATCAAGTTACGAAGCAAGCATATATTTCTCTTTTATCTGGAACAGTTGCTTATGTATCAAAATCTTCACTAGTAGTATCCACTTTTGACTCAGCACAACGATTGTGAATGATCGGCAGCTTATTGGTACAATAAATCCCGATTCTCTTTTTGTGTGATAATTTCCAAACAGATGTACCTTCATTTTATGTCACAGTTTCCATTGCTTTCTGATGAGGAATTGTTTATTTTTTTATTTAGTGAGTGTTCTGTGGCTATCTCACTGTATATAGAAAAGACCTACTGGAACCTCTGGTCATCTCTGTCTAAACAGATTTTGTAACACTATCAGTCCTATAAATTATACAGTTGTTGGTTCATAGAAAAAACAGAACTTTGTAATAAGCTGTTTTTTCTTATTTCAATTGTTTATAAGAAATGTGTTAGCGGCAGAAATGTGCATATCTCTTCATTAGTATAAGATCGTGCATTCTAAAGTTTTTTGTTTGATTGGTAGTTAGTTTTGAAAATTTCTCCCGAACACAACATAGTTATCTAGGTTAGTTAATATTAGGTGGATACTGCCATCATCAAAAAAGCATCAAGTGTGCATGCGCCTCTTACCTAAAACACTTCTGTCGGAGAACTCGATTGAATGAGACTGATCAGTAGATGTTTTTTCCCGCAGTCTTTTATATAAGCCAGTAATTAATTTCAGGTACAATTAGTCATTTTTAATTTGCACACTATGTGAAGTATTATACCATTTGGCTACTTAGGTAGAAACTGGTAGAAGGCGTTTTAAACCATTTTATAACCATATTTTGCTTATAATTGTTGTTTGCCTAATTATAGGATATTTATGATGATTTAGGCATACTACATGAAATGTATGCTTTTGTTTTATACATTCATCCCCTGTTTACAGTAATTCTAAACAATGACAGTTTGAAAAGATTACGCTCATTAATTATAATAAGTTGAATATTTTGAAATTTGTCAGCTTATTTTTGAATAAATGGGAAAACATAATTTGTCTGTCTTGTTTCATACCAAAAAAAATGTGAGATTCGCTTGAGCCATCAAATAAGGTCAGTAGAAACAATTGGCTAAAAACAAATTGAACCGATATAGACATAGTATGTTATACATAAATTAAATTAATTTACACGGTTTATGTAATAGCAATTAAAATTATGTTATGAATTTAAAAATTTCACACATTAAAACAATTTCGGTGAATAGCCTGGATATTTCTTAACGTAAAGTATATAAATATAGAGAACTTGTTAGATTTTATATGGAGCATTCCGAATGTGTCATTCCAATATAATGGTAAGGCACTGGGCCTCCCATTAACGTGGTACATTTAGTATATGAAATATAACTTTTTAATAGTTATAGTTTCTTCAGCATTGTAAATAATGCGGGAAATATAGCAAACGATGGTTGAAATTCTAATGATATTCAGTAGTGGTATATTCATAAAGGATTACGTGACACAAATGAAAAGTTTTGATCCTTCAAAACTGGTGATTAATAGTTAACGTGGAATATACTGTGAATGTTCATCGATCCAATTTCTTACATTGCATATTAGCAAAAATCACAAAATCAACAATATGTGAAGTATTTTATGGCCCTGAATGTTAATCTAATTGGATCGTATGAATGTCATTGAAATATACATATCGTTAATCCTCGTATATAATTATTAACTTAAATCGCGTTAGTGAATAACGGGTTAAATAAGTCAAATACGAGAATAAATTTCGAATACGTATATTTTGTACACTCATCAATCTGAACAGACATTGAGAGGGATGAAGAGAAGAGAGCGAAATGCAGTGGAGATTGCATGTGAGTCAACTCGATTTAATCAAGCGTTAGTCAATATCTATAGTCACACAAAAATAAGCTACAGACATGTGATGAGTCGGATAAGATGTGCACACATACGCCCATATGAAAACCGTCATGGTTGATAAGTAAATAATTAACAAGGTCAAAACGTGACTCAAGAAGAATGAATAAAGTTAGAATAAGTTATTTGGGCTTAGCAAAGTAACCGACGCTACAAGTAGAAGAACCAATAGTGTTAAACACATTAGAAATTTAAATATGGGAAATATGGTTTTAACAATAAGTGAAGAGTAAAAATCATGAATTAATACTAACTGTTTATCTTAACCTGTCAAAAGTAAAAGAACGACGTTTATAGTCGGTATGCCTACATGAATTTAGCGCTAATAATGCTTTGAATTGTTTATTTTTATACTTATGATTTATTCAAAATAGTATCATAGAACCTTCAGTGTATTGAATTAAAGAATGTTGTTTGCAATAATAAACAATTCATTCTTAGGATTTGTCGTTATTTAACTACGCTTTTGTTCATTCACCCGGTTTTATGATGATTATGAGTTACAGTCCATCGTCAACATAAAAGCAAACACTGCTTAAGCAGTACACATATAATTGAGTTGTAGTTATCTTTACGGTCAATAAAGTCTTATAGCCTTGGCAGTTGTATTTACAAGATGGCGTCGATTTCTTTCCATCATAAAAATAATTTACTGTCCAACAGTTTTACTTAGTAGTATGGACACCGCCTACCAAAAATTAGGACAAATGATCTTTTCTGAGATCTTTTTATAATATTCTTATTAAAGTATATGCTTGATTAATAATTAGGTGGTATTCATGTAACTCATAAGCCACGTACAGTTTGGTATACTCTACTTCAAACCAAAGCAGAGAGAACTTGTAAATTGGTTGAATACTGAGTGTTTCAGCCATTAAGCCATACTTTACTGTCTATTTGTTTTGTTCTCTTTTATGAGAATAAATAAAACAAGTAAACACTGCCATAGCTATCTTAATATGTATAAATTTAGGTGCGAATTCAGGTTTAGTTAAACACAATACTACTTATCGAAGTCTAAATGCTCTGTAACGATGATAACTTGTGTTTTAACAAAGCCAAGTTCATATGTTTGAGTTTAGCAATGTTTATGGTTTTCGTGTTCACCTTCAAATCGGATGTCTGCAAGTGTAGTCCTCAAAAAGGTAATAAGCTTAGATACTATTTAATACAAAGTTAACAGGCTTCTCCTTTTTCGTTATTTAGTAGCTCTTCGACTGCCATTAATTTGTGATAAAAACGTATACCGTTAAATCATCGTATTCAAATTCATCTTTCTAATCCTTGTTTTGATTGAACACATTCTAATTGATGCATCCAAAATACCGTTCCCTTGGTAACTGAAATGATTACTAGATTATGTTGTATATTCCTAAAAATCCATGCACACTAACAAATATACTAAGGCTCTGCAATACCTTACTTAGCGAATATACTGTGACGACCAGGTTGTAGTCAATAACCTGTATTCCTAAACATGTTTCTAATTAAACGTTATACAGATTCTAGCTCATTAAAAAGATATTTAATATAATTCCATTTAGTTTATGTTTGTATTCAGTTGTCATTTTTTTGTTTTGCAAAGGAAAATTATTGAATTAAAATTTTGAGAATTGCACTAAACGTATAGTATTGAATAAAACCATTAATGATAATATTTTTATGATATCCCAATGAATAGAAAAATTGTACTTTAGACATTTCGTAACTTAAAATAAGACACTTTTACAAAGTAAATAAATAGCCGAAATGAAATTAACACAAGTTTAAATAGTACCAATAATTTTAATAATAATGGCTATATTTTTATCCTAAATAAACTTTAATAAGTGTTAAGGTTTTCTAAACAGTTTTTATTCTTATTTTCTACTCGCATAATTAAACTAATATCAATATTTAGTCAAATAATCATATGACTGATAAACGATATAATAATAATAATAATAGTTTTCGAAAGTAATCCTTTTTAATGTGATTTATACAATCATAAGCCTACCAACGCATTTACCAGTGTAGTTTTGTTTAATACATTAATTTGATCTTAAACCACAAGTGATTAGATTTATTTAGCATTATTTTATCTTTCATTTAAAATATTGATGAATAAAGTCTGAGTTTAACAATCTTTGACGGTAACCAAAATTATAATCATTGTCGTCATAATGGAAAAAAAAAGTATAAAATTTTAGGTTGGTTACACAAAAATCTCTTTACTTATCTGTTGGATTATATTTTAAGCATTCATAATCTAATTATCTAATGATTTAAAGGATGTATATATGACGTGATAACCATTTGTCTAATGAGAATATTAAGATTTACTATTCAAATAAAATGTTTTTGATATATTTTTATTTTTTCTATTGTTATACTACTGATATAAAGAGAGAAGCGTCCTTCAACAATTTGTATAGTTGTGGCTTTTGTATACTGATGAAAGGTTATGTTTTTTTCCGCTATTTCAGTTATATTACTAAAAATGAGGTTTGTACCACAATATTTTGAATGCTTTAATCATATGATTCATTTAATGGGTTAAAACAGTTAAAAATTAAAAAGAAATTATAAACTTTGTTGTTACAATTTGTGTTATTTGTGCAAAATTATGATAATCATAACTTATATTAGTGGTACCTAGATATTGAGTTTAGTTATCATACTGGTATTTATTGATTTTGGAAAAATGTGCATAAGGTACTCACCAGTGCTGGTGAGTGAATATTTTCAGTAAAGCAATAACAGAAAAAGAAGGGAATTCTAGTGTTCACTGAGTAAACGTACATTTGGATTTTTGCTTAAAATAACTGGTAGAGAATACATAAAAAGTTTTATTTAAACACAGTTAAAGTATTATCAGCAAAGATGGATAGTGGCTAGCAATGTAATTCAGGACGCGCGTTTCGTCCCATCTGGGACTCGTCAACTGGATTTGCCTGCATCTCGGAGTTGATGTTCACTTTGGGTTTTGAACCCAGTAGCTAAGTCGATAATGCGATGGCGTTTAAAGCGAACGGTACTGGGTTCGAAACCCAGAGTGAACACCAACTCTGAGATGCAGGTACATCCAGTTGACGGGTCCCAAATGGGAAGAAACGCGCGACCTGGATTCCACTGCTAGCCACTGTCCATCTTTGCTTATAATGCTTGTGAAATAAGGCTATATCGAGGCAATACACACAGTATGCGCATAAGCCAATAAGAGACTGATCAATCTCAGTCCTAAACATCAATGGGAAGATTCAAACAAACAATATCAGGTGACAGTTAAAGTATGTTCTTAGTAGTATTGAAATGAAACCTAAATTTATAGTCAGGAAAAGTAAATCAGTCGAGAATTCCATTAGTACGCAACTGAAAAAGCATCTCAGATACTTTTTGAGGATTAAAAACTTCATTTATTCAAATTTAAGATTCTGATCAGAGTGACAATAAGTTGTTAATAGCTAAATTTTATCCGACTAAAGTGTTAATCAACCGTAAGCCATATGGGAATTTATTGACTCTTTGATTCATATGTTCCTCACCGTTTTTAGAATAGCAGTTTTAAATGACACATCTACTTTTATTTCAAAATGTATTACTTTTTAAGTTTTGCAAGTTTTTTTTCTATCAACAAATTGAACTGATTTACATTTATATAGTGTTTCATATTATTCAGTACATTTGAATAAATCATATTCTTGTTTTAAACGATAAAAGTTCTTACGTTAGTTTCATGAACATATTCTTTCCTACTTATTTCAGGTTTTAATTTAAACAAAAATGGAAGGAAATCTTAGAGATTTAGATGTATTGATTAGTTCTTTAGTGGGCTGAGATCTGACTCCAGGTAGATCATCTGCTGCTTGTCATCGAAATATCCATGTCGTCTATCTTCGTATATAATCATTTACTCAATTCACGTTAGTGAATAATGAAATTTAATAAGTCAAATACGAGAATGGATTTTTGAATACCTATATTACCTACAATCGTTGATCGGAAAGCTAAGCGAAACGACACGCGTCAGAGAACGCTAGTGAGCCAACTCCATTTGGCCATCCGTGAACCAATATTTATAGTCATACCAAAAATAAGTTACAGACATGTGATGAGTAAGGTCAGTAATTAGCACACATACGATCATAAAAAAACGGTCCAGATTAACAAGTGAATAAATGACAGGGTAAAAATGTGGCTTGAGAAGAATGAGTAGATTGATTTGTTCAGAGGTTGGAATAACCTATATGGGCTTGACATACTACCAGCTCCTACAGTTCTTTTATTTGAATAGTTTATCGCAAGTATCTGACTCGAAATCTCCATATCTTCGTTCTATCGGAATTGTTAAGTCATGTATAAAAGTCAATAACCACTTATCAATGATGGTAATTATTTGAACTAATGGATCTGTAAATAGGATAATATGATCAATTATGGAGTTTTATTAGAATTTGTACTCAAGCCTTTTAATTCATATCCTACTTTCTTCCAAATTATTTCATCAATAATTCCATGATAATTTTGACTTTGTTGTATACACATATATACTAATACTCAGTTGCTCAATTTATTTTTTTCGAAATGTTATTACTTCTTTTTACATTCAAGTTAATTGCTCGTTATGAATTAGATCGTATGTTGGATAGATATAATGGACATCGAATATCTCAATTAGTTGAAGTAATGGAATTTGTTCGCATGACATCCACTGGTTCTGATGCAATTATAATTACTGGAGATTTCAATTTGGAATCGAATACTTCAGCTATTGAATTATTTAGTACTTCATTAAAATTATCTGATGCATGGCTTAATAATGTAAGTCAGAAATATATATGCTGTCTTTTTTCTTCAAAACTCGATAGGAAAAATGTTTTCACATATATCCTTACTTGGTTTATATGAAAATCACTTAGTTATTGTTCTCAATAGCAAGTAACTATAAGATAGATTTTTTAAACTATCAGTTGAATATCAGGGTTCGTAGTGCTAACTAACTTATGAGTAAGCCATTTACTGATGGAATTTCTTGATCACCACTCTGTATGACGAGTCAATTGAAATTGAAAAATAGATAATTTCATTTCGATTCAGTGATTTTAAATTATTGTGTTTACTCTCTAACTAAGATTATAAATTATTACTTACTTTACTTACTTACGCCTGTTACTGCCAATGGAGCAAAGGCCGCCGACCAGCATTCTCCAACCCACTCTGTCCTGGGCCTTCTTTTCTAGTTCTATCCACTTTTTGTTCATTCTTCTCATGTCTGTCTCTATTTCACGGCGTAATGTGTTTTTTGGTCTTCCTCTTCTCCTTTGACCTTCAGGATTCCATGTGAGGGCTTGTCTTGTGACAATTATAAATTCTTAAATGGGTATTACTAAAAAGTTCTAAAAGTTGAACGAAACAGATATCCAGGTATCTTTTAGTTCTTAATAGTTCTCGAACTACTGTTAGCTTATAATTATTCATTAATTAATTAAAGTATAAATATAACTTGAAAATGTAATCAAATCAATTAACATTCATATTAGATTTGTTAAATATTATTTTTTTTAAAGTTACTACTGTTCAACTTTTTTTTAACATATACATTTTCGTAGTAAGTTTCCTGTAAACTAATAGTTGAGATTCATAAAATGACGTCATAGATATATCCAGTTTTTAATATTTTTATCTGTTTTATATTATTGTTGATATGTTAGTATTGAGAACAGTATGTATAGTTAGTAAAGTACATTTATATTATCAGTATGGAGTTGTAGAGATTGTTTAATTTTTCTAATTGAGATCATGAATTGATCAATGTTAGACCAGCATTGGAAACCTAGAAGCATTGGATGGCCGTTTCCTGCTAGTATGGGACTTCTCAATAGTGCACAACCATGATCCCGCACATGGGATTCAAACCCAGGACCTTTGGTCTCGTACGCGAATACCTAAACTCTTAACCACTGAACCTGTACTCAACGGTGTTAATGTCTAACTTCAACTATTTATTATTGTAATAATGAAAATTATCAATTAACAGTTAGAATATTAAAGATTCCCATTGTGAAAATTAGAACAACATATGTAAGCGAACAATTGTTTTCAATTAGATCGTCATCAGGCTTTACTCTAATATACATGAATATTTATATGAAAATGTTAGACCAATCAAGGCTGAGTCAATAATCACAATGAAAAAGAATACGTTACCAAGCATAATAATAGTTAAAAGTACAAGTTGATAGTGGGAAGACAGGTGTACTAATAGTAGTAAGAATAATAAATTACGATAACAAAAGTCTTATCAATAATTAAACATAAGAATTAAGAGGTCAAACGTGGGTAAATAGACTGGAATAGTAATCACAAAACATTAAAATCATTACGTAATAAGAAGTATGTAAGTAAATAGATAGTGAAGAATACAAACGGAAAGAGGTAGAAAATTACAAAAAATGGTAACCAAATTAAGATAATAAAAATAAAGACTTGTACTTTTATTATAGTTGAAAGCGTGAGTCAATTGAAGCTAGACCACCATGGAAAACCTGGAAAGCACTGGACGGCCGTTTCGTCCTATTATGGGACTCCTCAACAGTGCGCATCCACGAACCCACTCTCGCGAGATTGTGCCAGGAAAAACTATTGGTGTTTAAGACTAGGTCATTAATTAGTGTTTAAGTAGTAAGAATATATCGTTGCCGTATGGTTGTTTTTTTTCGTTTGTGAGAACTCATTATTCTTGTTTTTGAACCACTTCAAGTTTTTTTAAGACCTAACAGATAATTTCCCAAACAATGCATGTGATTAGGTTCAGCTTGGTTTTTCAAAGCAAGTTTAAACACTTGAACTTCTCACGTATGTCTCGACGAGTTTCTGTTCTTTATCCTTGTCCTATTTATTTGTTACACATAAACCGTGATGTCTTTAAACATTTGTGCTAATAAGGTGCCCTATTCGCGTTGCACACTAGCGGTGATAATCAATTTTCTTGACGGCTGCATCTTTACTAAAATGTATGTCATTTGTTTTCAACTGTCCTTTATTGAATAGCTTCTGATGTGTTTAGTAACGACCTAGCAACAAAATGCTGCTGATAAATGAGGAGTTAATAATATAAAATATCTTGTCTAGATTTTTACATTTTTTAAATTTACATCACGGACTGATAGTAAATTGATAACATTGAAAACCAGAAATAATTAAACGGCTTTTGTATCTCAGTATATGATTTTTTAGTAGTCCGTGATGTAAACGGAAATTGGGAATTTCTATTCTCTCATTCTACATC
>NW_017386041.1:824269-843048 GCF_000237925.1 Schistosoma mansoni
CCAATTTTCACTTTAAAGATCATATATTTAATTATAAATTTTCTGGGATACCCGTTCTCCCTTAGAGCATTATGCAATGTGTTTAGCTCATTGTCAACTACATCCGCCGAACATATAGTGCGTATTCGATAGCTAAGGGCTTTGATTAGGTTTCGCTTGTACTGTAGAGGTACAAAGCTAAGGAAGTGTGTATACTGTCCAGTCCAAGTACTTTTTCTGTTCATGTTTCTTCTTAACGATCCATCTGATCTCTTAGTTAAGAGAACGTCTAAAAAGGCTAATCGGCCATCACTCTCTTCCTCCGATGTAAACTGGATGGCTGGATGCACTTCGTTAAACTGTCTAAGCACATGTTGTTGTGAAATATTATCTTTACACAGGATGAATGTGTCATCCATATATCTGCAGTAAAATTTGAATTCTTGAATAATCTTTTTCAGATGACTGTTCTCTAGTTTAGCTAGAAATATATCAGCTAGTATAGGGCCCAGAGGTGAACCCATTGCCACACCATCTGTTTGTCTAAATATTTCACCGTTGAATTTGAAATTTACATTCATGGTG
This sequence comes from Schistosoma mansoni, assembly GCF_000237925.1. NCBI lineage: Eukaryota > Metazoa > Platyhelminthes > Trematoda > Strigeidida > Schistosomatidae > Schistosoma > Schistosoma mansoni. The sequence goes on from NW_017386041.1 coordinate 824,834, forward strand.
CATTTCAGTAATAACTCTTTCAAGACATTAATCGGAACTGCAGTTTCAATCATATCTCTCTCACCCTATCCGACCCATATTTATATTCTGATCACAGATCTTAAATTTTCACTTTACATATATACAGATTCAAGTTAACATTCTATATGAGTCATATCAACATTAACAATTTTATTCTATTTGATTTGACATTCCTAAATTTACATGCATTAAACGATGTACTTTGCCTTTAACCTGGCCATTTTTCGGATTATTAATTTGGATATATAATTGTAGAACCTGAAGAGAACTATTATTATGCTTGGTAACGTATTCTTTTTCATTGTGATTATTGACTCAGCCTTGATTGGTCTAACATTTTCATATAAATATTCATGTATATTAGAGTAAAGCCTGATGACGATCTAATTGAAAACAATTGTTCGCTTACATATGTTGTTCTAATTAACAGTTAGCAATATATTTGCTTAATATGGAAGTAAACTGAATTATGTTTCGATATGCTATACATTGTTAAGTTATTTTTTATTGTTAGAATGTTTTGCGAATCCACTTATTTTCCCTAACGTATCATGAAACGTTTAAGACGAAAGATACTTTGTAAATTTTCCAAGGCTGTCAGAATATAATCAACATAGCGCGATGAGAAACACTACATGATATAGTTTACAAGTTAACCATTATGATTTAGGTTCATTCACTATTCAGCAGTAGATTAATAGTTAAGATAATTAGCTTTCAAGTTGTAAGTCATGAGTTCTAACGTGCCCCATCTAATTTAACTTGACTAAAATAATTAATTCTTGACCATTTTGTTATTCTGTTACTGATTTGTTCCATATTTATTTTCGGTTTTCCATTTCTTTGTCTTTTCGTATTGTTCAGTAAACGTGACAGCTCAGAACGTTATATTGTCATAATGTATTCTGCTGTTGTCTGTCACTGTGTTGTGAAATGCCTTCTCATTACACTAGTTATTAAGTACTTACTATGATATTTTTCTCCAACTTGGTATTCGAGTGCAGTTTCGTGTATTAAGTCATTATATTAGGCTATATATTTTTATTTGAGAACTAGTGGTACTACTTGGATGTCAAGACTGGTATAAGTTTAGCAGGGTTCGGACCAGTAACCCATTTGAAATTCAACTGTCTTAATTACCTAATAATTGCTGCTCTGAATATAGTCCATTGTACGTTTTCTGGAAGACTGGAAGGACCCGGGTTCTATCTGTGTTGGAGTCATTGATGCTCACTTCTGAGGAGTTTCATGCTAGCACAAAACAGCTATCCAGTACTCTATGGTTATTTTTCGATGTAAAGGAAGTGCTTTAGATTTGTTTTCATTATCGATTAAAATCAACCGGTGAATTTTCAGTATTGTTATCAGGGTTAAAACCCTTCACCAATACGAAGTTTTGATTCTGTCTGGATCATTTAACATGTGACCATACATATAATAGTAACTTTATAACGTAGCCAATGGTAAAAGTAGCATTTTGAGCTTAAATCAATTTCAGATTATTAATGTAGATACTATCCTCAAGTCTGTTATCTACAAAGACTCATGGCTGATGTATCAACTATTTTTTTCACAAGTTGATAATTTATATCTAGAACTTACGCATGAGAAAAGAGGAAAAATTGTTTAAAATCAGTCCAATTATGTAGTCTTTTGATTATCGTTAGTCTTCTACAAATGATATTCATTCGTAATGGAAACTTTTTCCCAATCAATCACATCTTAAATTGTTGGAAAATAAACGGAGCCTACATTTTTATTCATAATATTAAATATATACATATTTGTATATATTATAGGGATACATTTATGGAAAATAGCCTTCCTACAGGATTTATGAAAGAAACATCATAGTTGATGAAAATCTTTCCAACTAAGTAAAAATTACAACTAAATGTGCATATTTTCATGTTTCTATATAATCTTATGTAATTTTACTTCATAAAAAGTAAGGTGAATAAGATATCATCATCATTATCATAGTATCGTAGTGGGAGTAGTTCTTTCAGAATATTCATGTGGTTAACTCGTGTGATAAATATAATATTTGTAAAAAAGAATTATTATTGATCTATCATCAGCTGATTTTATATTAGATTGAATAAACTATCTATTAGAAGTAATATGATAATTTGCTATTTATTATGATCTGTACATTATTATATATACTATCATATGCTAATAATGACAGTTTTTAATGTGTGGAGAATTTTCTTTTTGTGTATATTCTTGATTATTTTTTAAAGAGGCAGTAGTTATGGAGGTTAAAATTATTGGTTTTTAATCGATAGTACCAAATCTTGCTATATTTCATTTTAAGCAGCTTAGTGGTATAACTAGTTTCTACAAGTGAACTGATGAGAAAGAAACACTTACTTGGCAAATTAGCTACATTATTCACTGTTGGTTATTTGTCAAATGTATATGTCTTTATATGTATTACTGAGTGTTAGAGCTTACTAATTGACTAGTTAGGACTCTAGAATATTGTGGTATATATATATATATATATATATATATTGCTCTCCGAAACATCCACATGACCTCATTGAATCAATGGTGAATGAAAACCACTTACTTTTCGTACATCTGGGGACTTCATCCCTACTTATCGTGCCCTGGTTAACATAAAAGCTGTATTAAGCCCCATAATACAATAAGCTCTTCTGGGATATACTTCAATAAACAGTCGCTTGTGTGCTCCCCAGATAAACAGAACAGTTAAATACTTGAACGGATTAAGATAAATACCGTTAACCCTCGTCGCCGTATACCCTCTCACTCATTCTGTTATGATTTGTTCAAGGTCGTCGCTAATTTGTTTTGACCTTACAAATTAAACAAGGACGTAACTCGCGTGAATTATCCACCAATAGAAATACTTCTCCGACCTTAACACTGTGACAATCAAGGACGTCCAATCAGTATGAGTAATCTCGCGTCCTTATTGGTCCTTAATCCGCCTAGCCCTTCCACTTGAGTCCAGAACACCAATAGAAGCTGCTGTTATGCGAATCGTTTATTTCAAGCATACTTTGTTTATATACCAGACAGGCAGACCACATCACACCTTAAAATAGAAAATAATATTTGTACAAAATCAAGCCAAATGTGGCTGCAAGCGTGGGGGACAGTATTCTATAAACCGAGTATAATTTATGAACAGTAAATCATATACTAATAATCAATAGGTCAAAATGAAGCTTGTAATAAGATGAATATAGATATAGATATTCTAGTTACTGAATAGTTATACAATAGGAATATACATAGAATAATAGTCCAATAAAAGGTCCCGTAAGTTATCCGTACTTACTTCTTTTCTAGTATATAACACATTCCACCTTGACAGAAGTAAAAAATGAAGTTTACATGATGCTTTATAACCATATTAAAAAAGCTAAATCCTCAAACAGTAATCGTAGGAGATTATTTTAATGGTCAATTGGTTAGGGTAAATCAAGCTAGAAAATAATTAGATATGCCTTTCAGCGTCCCAGATCACCGAACAGATAAAAAGAAGGGCATGCTGAAACTATTCTCAGGTAACACTTTGTTTCTAACAAAATCATTGTCAAGAATAAAAGGAGACATTTGACGTGATTACCCATAAAATCGACACGAATAAACCATATTTACATCAACTATAGTTAGGGCGGCTCGATAAGAGAACCTATCTCGTTCTGGAGCCCATATTTAGACTCTGATCGTGTTGTGGTGTGTGTATGTGTCTAACAGAAATACCCTTTAGCGTTAAGCTTGATTATGGAATGATCAAGGTTGTATTTCTAAAACAAATAAAGAGACTTTTGGTCTGTCATGAGAATAATGTTAAGCTTGGTAAAATATCGAGACGGCTATGAAAACAGAAGTAATATGATTTTGAGCAGTGGTTGATGACAAAAATAAAAGAAATGGGACAGGCTGAGTGCATCGATAATAAATAGGTAACTGTTCAGACTTATCAGGGACACAGGTATCACAAAGTCAGTTGTTAGTGCAACGATCTCATTAAAAGCATAAACTTTGGTCTACTGTCAGGCTGGACGATTGGGATGATGAGTGGAACTCTCCAAAAACAGCTCAGCTGAACTTTAGCTACTATGTGGTTAAACACTATTTCCAAACATTCTGAATGAAAGATTGAGGTAAACCTGTCGACTTGATGAATTCGGAAAGGCCATAGCTAGTCTGAAGCGAGGAAATGGGTTTAGACCAGCTAGATTAACTTCAGAGATCTTTAAGTATAGTATTCGGGTTTCAAATGTTAGATTGAATGTGACACTAGCTAGGGTTTTGAGATTAAACATAATTCTATCTGACCGGTTTCTATCGCTTTCCATCTGAGTTTATAATGAAGGACTGAAATCCTCATGCAATAATCACAGATGAGTCGGTTTGACTAATGTATCATTTAAAAAATTAATAGTGACAATGTTTTTTTCAAAAAAATTAAAATTACTGATTTTTCGTATGTTTTTCATTCTTTTTCCTCCATAACATAAAAAATATGTGCATATATGTAGACTGTTGCTTTGAAGAATACAAATATTACAGATCTAGAGTCAGAAGGATGTACGTGTGATCGAGCTGATAATCCTTATCGTAATCAACTGTGGACAAATACTTATGGAAATGGTGAAAGATTAGATTACATATTTTATCGTTCTGGTCCATCAATAATAGATTCATTTTATATACCATGTAAGATAATGATGGTGATGATATTGTTGTTATTGGATTAATTTATCTCTTTTATTTTAGTTTTATATCCCGTTATGTTTATTAATTAGTCACTTGGTTCCATCGTTATCGTTTTTTCGGATGAAACTGACTTACGAACACACCGTTTTATCAGCCTCTTCACTGTGCCTTATTCGCTAATACTAAGAATAGGTAGAAAAAGTAGGTAATTGTTCACTGTATGAAACAAAACAGTTTTGTGCGGTCATTATTAAATTGGTCCTTAAGAATCACCTTAGTTGATGTCCTAGAGATTATATCGTTCACTAGTATATAAGTAAGAAAAATAATGTCAGTTTTGTTTTTGTTTTACACTACATTCTTCATAAAAGTAGGATGAACCTTCTTAATTGAGAAAAGTCTATCTTAAATGTAAGGTGGAAGTTGAAACTCTGGAAGAAAGCTTCGTGTTATTTGGCATGTGTCAGGAAGGCGTGCCTATGATCTTGAAGCTCATCATAATGCGTGCGATGTCGAGCAACTCATAGTAGTACCCACATTGTAACTTGATCGACAGCATTCATAACCAAATTGTCATTGTGTAAGAACACTCGTGATTACACAATAACTTCAGAGTTCAGTATGTCTTTTTTGCTATAATAAATCAATATTTTTCGAGAGATCTAGTTGTATGATGTTTCTTTTCCTAAAATTTGACTTGGCATTACTTAGTTTGTAAATAAGAAGACAGTGTAGTAAACATAAAAATGGAAGGATCAACTAGCAGAAAATCTAGATACTATTCATGTACAGCTCGGGGACTGCACCTCCTCACGATGCTCTACTGCTTTGTGGATCAAACCTTTAGGTCGAAGGCTCAGGGTGTGGCCCTCTACGAAAACCACCTGCTTCAGTCTTAGCACCCGGGCAGTATTATAGCCTTCCAAGAATTAAATGAAATGACAATTTTTTATGTGGTGCATATACATCTGGTGCTTCCTTGTACCAATATTTATGTGTTCAAATAAACAAATCAATAAAATAAATTTGTCATTCATAAATTAAAAGAATTAAATTAATTCAATGAATAATAGTAATGACAGCAATATTATGCACCATAATTAAAATATTCATTAATAGATATTTGCAAACGATGGGTTTTTTTAAAAAAATATTTCTCTCATCATTATTACCATACATGTATGATTCATCAGAGCCATGAGTATTTATGTATGTATATGCTTACTTGTTACTAATGTTGAAGTACATTTAAATAGAATAAGTAGGCAAAAAACCAACCAACCAAACAAACAAACAAGAAATCACCAATGCATAATTACTATTTTCGGATATTATTAAAAATAGTATTTGTGTAGGAAAAAAAATAGATTATATATTTGTAATATCATTTGATATATGGCATAATATAACCAAAATCAAATACAACACTATTTTTATTCATATTAAAAAAAATTATTATTGTGAATTGTTTTTTGAAAGAAAAATATGTTACTCTATGCTTATATGTTATATTGATTGAATGCGTAGGTGCCCTGTTAAATATATGATGTGATAATCCCCTCCAATGTGAGAGGAGTGAATGTATTGATCAGAGCAATGATACACCAAAAACCGTATGAGCAGTCTCGAATACTAATCAGTCCTGCTTTCTACCTAGCCCAGACAGTTAAGTCCAGAACACCAATAACAAATATGAATCATGATTCTCAAACATACTGAGTTTATATACCAAACAAACTGACCACCTCGTACTATAAAATAGAAAATAACATTTGTACAAGATTCACCCAAATGTGGCTGTGAATAGGGGGAACGGTAATTAATAGACTGGGGATAACTCAAGAATGGTAAATCGTATGATAATAGTTCATAGGTCAAAATAAAGTTCATAATAATAGAAAAACGAATATGAAAAGTTTATTTACTTAAAAATTATACAATAGGAAATATACATATCATATTGATCCATAAATAGTTCTCTAAGTCACCATTCATAAATCTCCACGGAATATAACACTATACATATGTATTCATGGGTATGAATACATTTTATAAATCTGATTTAGATGCTATCTATGTAAGTAGCTTTTAGGTATGTATTTCAACAAAAAGAAATAGTAATGTAAATAATATGAATTTCATTTTTAAATTGAGATCATGAACTGATAAATGTTAGACCACGATTGAAAACCTGGAAGCACTGGATGGTCGTTTCATCCTAGTATGGGACATCTCAGTAGTGCTCATCTACGATCCAGCGCGCGGGAGTCAAACTCGGGCTCTTCAGTTTCGCGTGCTAACGCTTAACTTCTAAACTACTGAGCCGGAATCCATGTGTGTTAATGTCTAACTTCAACTAATCCACGATATTGTACGACCGTCCTCCATTGTCGTCAGTGAGTAACTGCCACACAACAGACATGGTGGTCTAACATTGATCAGTTCATGATCTCAATTAAAAACTCAACAATCTCCACAATCCTATACTGAGAATTTTAGTTTGTTAGACTTAAGAATAAATGTAATTACCGTTATAATATTTTTGTAAGAAGTTATTGACTATTGGACTTATCCATGTTGGTAGCTGCAAACTATCTGACTTAATGTTCAAGAAAATAACTGCAATCAGTAATTAAATGTGACCTAGAATCAGTCACACTGACACTCCTAATCGTGCTCTAGATCTTGAGTTTCAATATTGCGTTATGCGTATCTTCTCATTTCTCTTTTTCTAAGTACATTATCAAAGTTTAGTCATTAATATTACTATTATTCGAACTGCTTTTCTATTCATTTTGTTAATTTTATTTTATTCTACTAATTTCGTATTAGAACTTGTGTTAATGTACATTTATGTCAAGCCCAATGTTGATTATAACCGATTGAGTTAAGTGTATAATGTAAGTATGATGTTTCATCACATTGATTTCATTTAGACTGAACCATTGATGTTAGGATAATATTTTTCTAACAGTCGAATGCTTATTGTTTTCTGATTCCGAATATACTGATTGGTTAGTAATTGAAAAGTCGATGCTACTGAATAAATCTAGAACATTTTGGATGTTTCTTCAGTCATTCGTTTTACAATAAACGTTTCTATGCTTACATTTGTACAATTTTACACTGGCTTCTCTTAAAATATAGTTGGTTTCCAGTTCATTATTATCGTTGTCACTAGTATCAAATCAAGTGAAGTTAATTAGTCCAACATGATCATTTTTAAAATAAAGTAGTGTAAACTGTTTCACTTATCATCTGAAACTCCTCATCAGTGCACACTTACAACTCACCTCCCTTAAATTTTCCAACACTTCTCCAGTTGATGTTAACTTGCAAATAAAAAGATTGCTACATAATTAATCATTTCTGTTAATATTTAAAATGTAAAAACAATCGATGTATAATAGACAATTTTCAATTATCTTTTTGTGAACTGTACATTTTAAGAAGGTTGTTTTTTTGATTTCTAAACAAAAATATATCAGAAGGGGGTTTTGTGGAGATTTTAGCAATTTTATATAGTTCAAATCATGAATCAATTGAAGCTAGACTTCATGAAAAACCTGTAAGCACTGTACGGCCATTTCGTTCTATTGTGGGACTCCTCAGCACTGATAGGTCCTGGGTTCGAATCTCGCGTGGCGGGATCGTGGATGCGCACTGCTGAGGAGTCCCATAATAAGATGAAACGGCCGTTCAGTGCTTCCAGGTTTTCCATGGTGATCTACCTTCAATTGACTCATGATTTCAACTATATAAAAATATTTTACTTAAATATTTCTAAGTTTCATTAGATGATTACTAATTTTGATGATATATTACTCATTCTTAAAAAAATTGAGAGAACAATCAGTAATGCTTATATCACTACTATTTCTTACACTATTATATTATTTATTCATTTAAACACAGAAATATTGGTACAAAGAGGCACCAGATATGTATGCGCCGCACAAATCTCATTTGGTTTGTGTGAGGGCTGTGATACTGCCTGGGTGCCCAAACTGAAGCAGGCGGTTTTCTTAGGAGGTCACACCCGGATCCTTTGACCTAAAGGTCTGATCCACAAGGCAGTGGAGCATCGTGAGGAGATGCAGTCCCATGGTAGCCGGGAACCAACGATTGGTTCATACACAATTTGTTCCATCAGGATACTGGAGCCCATGTGTACCATCGGTTTAGAATCAGGGTTTTCCAATTCCCCTAGGTGACTTTCCGTGTCCACCAACCCGGATAAAGTGCCGGACATTCGCTTTTCGTCCTCTCACTTTCGTAAATAACACCTGTGGCACGAGAAGGCAGTGAGTAGGACTTCCCTGGCAGAGGCTATATATACGTGTGGTCATGTGAGAGCATTTCGAGAGGGAGAGCAGACTCTCCCCACTCTCAGCAGTACCAGGGCATTTGGAGGCGCGTGAGAATTATAAGATATGTTTGATCCTTTTCAGAAATACTTAATACTCTGAAAATAAATCAGTTCAAAATAAAATTAAACTATATAATACATTTTTATTAGTAACTATGAGATTGAAAAATCAATTAATCATTGAAAAAATATCCAGAGTGTTTAAGTTCAGAATAGAGGATTATTGTAAAAACTGAAACTATGCAAATTTTTAGGTCATCACTGATAAATTCTATCTTCATTTTCTGATTGATTATTCAATATATGTGAGTTCTTTTTTTTACGATGTTACTTAGTGATATATTTATGCATATATATAATCTGTCTGAATAATATGCGTTGATAAAAACGAACGTCATTTTCTAAATGATTTAACTTATGAAATAAATAGTTACGTGGAAACAAAAATACCAAACAAACAAATACGGGACAAACTGAAAGTTTACTTATCAGAAAACAAAAAAAATAACACATTTTTCATTTGTATTTTGTATTTGGTTACTGAGATACTTAAAGTTTAAAGTATTAAGTTATGTTAGTCTGTGTGTTATTCTAGACTTTTGACACTTTTATCATTCATTTGATATCAGTGAACTTTTGGATGACTTATATTATAGTAATACTTTAAAATATGTATTCGATTAGTGTTACAAAAGGAAACACACATTTTGAAATTTTTTTCTATATGTGTACAACAAAAAATATCGATATATTATAAGTATCATTACTAAGGTTTGATTTGACAACTTCGAATAAATTGAACGTTAAGTAGACTGTTGTAAATAAAATAAGATATTTGTAATATCCCAATGAATAGAAAAATTAGATTTTCTGACGTTTCGTGACTTAGTGTAAACCACTTCTTCAGAGAATAAAATACCAAATCAAAATTTTACAACTCTAAATAGTACAAAGGAACAACGCAAGAATATTCTTGAACAATCTCTAAAAAGAACTACTGGAAAAAAAGAAGATACTAACGTAAACTAAGATATGAACATGAGTGGGTTAGATAATAATGATTGAATTATTACTATTGGACATGTGTTTGGAGCATTTAAATGTTTGTTGATTTTCGTCTGTAACCATATTCCTTAGCCTGATAAGTTTTTCAACTGTGCTCATCGTTGTAAGTTGTAGTAAGAGACACATTGTCGTACTGTGTTTAATCGAATATTTTTGACGGAGTCAAACCTCAAGAAAAACTATCTTCTGAATAATATTCGTTAGAGATACTCACTTTCATCATTTTTTAATCTTATCAAAGATTATGCTCCTGGAGGTAAACTTCTTCATCTAAGATTTTAGAGAGGAAGGTGACATAATCCTATATGATCCGAAAAAAATATGTACATTATTTGTAATCATTTGGTGTTTATACCATCAGTTATCATTACAGTAAAACTGATCACAGATGTGCGTCGATTCAAGTTACTACTACATTTTAAATCAGTTTATTAACAACAAACAAACAAGATACGTAGCGTCAAATTAGAAATAATGTCGAATGTAATTGATAATCTAAGTGCAAAATACAGTTTATTATAGAACAAATGAAATAAAAACATCTTAAGAACAGTGTTTAACTCAAAATTTAGAATAAGATAAATAGTTTTAACGAATGCATACTTTCTGATTTATTCTTTTCTTAAGTCCACCATGTTCTTTATCATTTAATACTTTTAAGCAACGATTAAAGTTAACGATATGGCGAAAAATCGATCAAAGGAGCACAGTTTCATCGAATTTTTATCTCCTCAAATCTCATCATCCAAATTACTTTGAACACATTTTAATTGAATAGTTCGATCACCGCCTAAAGACAACAAATATGACATTTTCATTACCAAAGGACCAATCAGTACAATTATCTAAGGACTTTACGAAATCAGTCACAGTCCAAATAGCTCAGTGATAACGTCTTGAACCGTGAGACTGAGTGACACTGATTTGAACCCAACAGAATGCATCATTTGCCTCAAGATTGCAGGTACACCTTGCCGATGAGTCTCAACCAGCATAGTATCCATGCTCACAGTTTGCCGTTAACTACCTCTGATCCCATAATATGAAATAAGGTTGATGTTTAATTGTTTTGTATCATATTAATAACTTCATAATATAAAAGTGTGTTTTCATTGTATATACGAATATTGTTCAGTATTAGAACAAATAGTATTGTATATGTTTATACATTGCTTGAACAATGATATATCACAGTAATAAAATATTTACTTCGTTTTTTAATCATCCTTAATAAAAAAGCTAAAATATTTTATGAATTGTCTTTTTACCTAATTTTTGTTTTACTATAGCCTATGCTAAACTTGTCTGTAATTCGTGTTGGTTAGATATGCGTAAAGTACCTGGCGACCCACATGGTTTACATTACTCCGATCACGAAGGTGTAGCCGCAAGCTTTACTATTACAAGATTACGCAATCCCGTCAAACCAGGTATATGTTTCTACTTGATTGTCTGTGTTTGTTCTTATCATGTAGTTATGTGATTAAAATTATAATCATCATGATTGTCCGTAGATTGTATTCGTAAATTCGTTTTTGTGAATCGAATCAATCAGCATAAGATCCCATCAAATAAACTATAATATTCAGCTCACAAAGATCATCATGTTCATAGAGTTTTAGTGTGTTGTGACTGTTGTAGTTCAAACATGTCGGAATTAATCAGTTGTCATCAATGGCCTTAGACGATTGTTGCGTTTTATCTCAAAGTGATTGAAGTTGGTATTGTGCCATTGAACGCCGAGCTAGCGGTTGGTTGAATGTTCACCACTAGCAGTCTAGAAAGAAATACCTATCTTTACGGCTGAGCGCTGAGCAACAATGCTCCTGAGCTATGATTTCAATATCAAGTATCAGTCGACAAATACTATCCGTCAAGCCGACGCTCTCTCTCGATTAATTGGAGTTCGACACCCTGAACCAGAGAACATAATCATTACCTCCACAGCAGTAGATCCAGAAATACGGAGTTTAGTAGCAGATGCCATTAAGAATACTCCAGTGTTGTCAGATGAAGTTAGAGATGAAACTCTTCGAGATCCAGTCCTACAAGAAGTCAGAAAGTCTCTCACCTAGAAGGGTGGCACTCGAAGATCAGCTTCACAGAGCTTCAACAGTTTTACCAGCGTAGACTCAGTCATCGACGACTACCTGATGTTTGCCGAACGTGTCATAATCCCAAAAAAGCTGCAACCACCAGTGCTTGAACAGTATCACGCAAGATATCCTGGAATAAATCTCATTTAAGCACTAGCATGAAGTTATGTATGCTGGCCGCATTTAGACAACCAAGGGGAGCAGCTGTCCCGTTCGTGTACCAAATGTGCATTAGCAACGAAAGCACCGCGAAAAGCAGAGCTGCAATCATGGCCGATACCACAGTCACCGTGACATCGTATACACTTGGACCTTGCTGGCCCACTTCATGGACTAACTTACCTTCTGGTAGTTGATGCATACAACAAGTAGCCAGAAATTGTTTTCATGAAACAACCAACTGCAAGTTGCACAGTCAGAAAAGTACGTCAACTACTCAGTCGTTTCGGTGCCCCAGAACTGATAGTTAGCAACAATGGATCACAATTTATGTCCACTATCTCCTCACAAATTTGTCGGCAGAACGGAATCATTCATCCCCGAACACCTCCACTCTATTCCCAATCCAATGGTCAAGTGGAACGATTTGTTAGTACATTTAAAAATGCTCTGAAAAAAATCGAAAGGGGAGGGGACCATTGAAGAGATCTTAGAGAAGTTGCTGCATATTTATCGCTCTACACTGAACCCCTCAGACGATTAACGGGGTCTCTCCAGCAGAAGCTGTACTTAGCAGAAAAATACGAACACATTTCGATGTCATTCGTCCGACGCCAGCTCTTGAGTCACAACAAAACGTATCGATGGAGAAGCTGTTCGATCGATATCATGGGGCACAAAGACGGTTGTTCACAGTGGGTCAAAAGTTACTTCGTATAGACTATCGTGGAAAACACCCTACATGGACAGCTGGTCGGATCGTGCAAAAGAAAGGGAATGTGGTTTATGAGGTGTCACTTGGCTCATAAGTGTGGGTACGTCATACTAACCAATTGAAAGCAACTTCAATAGCCGGCAACGAGACTCGACATCGAGTACCTCTCGACGTTCTGCTGGACACCTTTAAAATGAAAACGCCCGGAACAGACAGGTCAGTTTCTGTTCAAGCAAAGAGTGATACAACTTTTCTTTATTGCTTAGTCGATGGAGAAATCGAAAGCACAGGCCAGTCACTCGGTTGCAGTTGGACTCCCAGCATCCGATCCTACGAATTTGCTCAAATGGGAGGTGTTAGAGGGATATAGATTGGATCAAAGCAGGTTCCATGCACGATTGCGTTGGTGCACACTGATGGGCTAATTCATATCCAATCAGTGCTAGTCGATACTTGGAGAAGACTCTAGAATCTTCCTATGTAAAAATTATACATATACCAACGTTTTTCTTATTGTGCTTCTTACTTTCATCTACCTTAGAGACCATGAAACATGACTTGAAACATGGCTCGCAGTAGAGAATGATGGCGAGTCCCCTGTAGTTTCTCAACACACTGTAAATTTTAGATGAACTTCCCTAACTGAAAGAAAATTATTGTTTGATTCACTTGTACATTTTAGTAATCAATGTTTTTATTTGTTGGTGTGTGACGTTTTTTTGTTCTATTTCATCATAATATTTACATTCAGCTTTTTGGACATAATTGTATTTTTGACTTATCGCTCGCGACGATCGGAATTCAGACATTTATTTATTTATTTAAACACATAAATATTGGTACAAGGAAGCACCAGATAAATATGCGCCTCACAAATCTCATTCGATTTGTGTGAGGGCTGTGATACTGCCCAGGTGCCCAGACTGAAGCAGGTGGTTTTCTTAAGGGGCCACACCCGGAGCCTTTGACCTAAAGGTCTAGTCCACAAGGCAGTGGAGCATCGTGAGGAGATGCAGTCCCATGGTAGCCGGTGACCAACAGTTGGTTCATACGCCATTCGATCCTTCAGGATACTGGAGCCAATGTGCACCATCGGTTTGGAATCAGGGTTTTCCAACTCCCCTAGGTGGATCCTCCACATCCACCAACCCGGTTAAAGCGCCGGACATTCGCTTTTCGTCCTCTCACTTTTGTGAACAACACCCCTGCCACGAGAAGGCAGTGAGTAGGACTTCCCTGGCAGAAGCTATATATTCGCGTGGCCATATGAGAGCATTTCGAGAGAGAGAGCAGACTCTCCCCACTCTCGGCCGTACCAGGGCATTTGGGGAATTCAGACAAGGCTAGATTAAAATATTCTACATCAATGCCATGTATGATCGCTGCACTGAATTGAGAATTGTTTGAAGTGGAAATGTGCATTAATGGACGGCCGACCCAGTAGTTCTAGGGGTTAATTGTTCATTGTGAGATCTGAAGGTTGTGAGTCTGATTCCTGTTGAGGACAAGGCTACTCATTCACAATGAGCCTTTTGTAGCTCGTTGATCTGATCTCAATGTTGATAGACGTATGAATATGCTATGAACATAAATCTTCCATCTAACGCCCTATATTACCCAGTCTAATGCTGTTTGTATGAAACCAAATACAGATTGCATTGAATGAATTTATTTCAAGCACTTGTTTATCCAGACGGACATTCATAATAAGAGTTGATAAAGAGAAGCGGAGCGGAGATGGCGAGTAATCCAACTAGTTTTGATAAAGCATCACTCAATATTTATAGCCAAACAAAAGTAAGCCGAAGATATGTGATGTATAGGGTAAGCGATTCGTACACATACACTCACATAAAAACTGTCAAAATAAATAAATAAATAATTAACAAGGTCGAAATTTGACTCAAGAAAAATGAATAAACTGGTCTATCCGGAAGCTAGAATAACCCATATGAACTTGATATATTACTAAATACTGCGAGTCCATTACAAAGACAAAGCAGCTCTCTGTTGCTTTTTGATTTTCAGATGTACCTTAGCTGAGAGCAATCTGTGGCGAATATTTTCTATATAAATAAACGAGGTTATGTATAATATGATAAAACTGCAGATTTTTATTTAATTGATAATTAAAGTATGTTGTCAAGTAGACTTTAACATTTAAGATAAGTATGGTAATAACAACAGTCCGTAAATTCGTTAGTTGCTAATTCTTAAGAATGTATGGAGTATATGTCATTTTACTGACGTTTGGAGATGTCATGAATCAATTCTCATCAATGCACTATATTCTAATTCAAAATCCATCACAACTAAAGCTTTTTTTCAGTATAAGGTTGTGGAGATTGTTGGATTTCATTGAAATGATGAGCTGATTTAAGTCAGACTATTGAAAACGTGGAAGCATTGGACGGCCATTCCTTCCTAGTACAGGACTCCTCAGCAGTGCGCATCTACGATCCTGTGCACAGGACTCGGATCAAGGACTGTGAACAAAACTAATAGCGTTGTAGAATATTATTTGCTATTCACTCAAGGTTTCATACTTTCCTGTCTGAATTAAATTTTGAAATGAACCATTGTTATTGGCATGTGTAATTCCTAAGCGGATTAGCCTAATATATCCAATTTTTACTAAATTTGGATAGTCTCATTTGTTCCGTCCTTTCTCACATCTTATCGCACAAGCTGGTGGCTGTCTATACTCTACAGCTCAATGAATAACACGATTGTTTAAAGAGGAAAATACGGAGTTAAAATATCAATGTAAGGATCATCACTAGGTCGTTACAGGTGATGGACTTGGCTGACGAGTCCCAAAAGTGGGCAAAATGCACATCATGAATTCAATTACTAACCATAATCCAACATTACTGTCTAGTTGTTTTTGTTTACAAAAAAATGAATCTACTTCATACTAACAATAATTAAATATCTATTTAAGTATAATACAGAACTAATTCATCTACCACTTTTTTTCTTGTAGAGGGTGAAACAATGTCAACAAGTGAATTAAATCGATTACGTGATTTATTATTAGATATAGATCAACAATTAACTCGTGGTTTAAATCAATGTTTACATGGTCGTGTATTGCATTTAACATGGGCAATAATAATTACATTTTTATTAGTTATATTAATATTTTTTTATCCAAATGATAGATTTACATCAATTATAAAATGTTTATTTGAAATATTACTTGGTATTATATTATTCTCATTAATTTGGGGTTCATTAATTGGTAGAACTATAGAAAAATCTGGTTTACAAAATGCTAAACATTCTATTTTAACATTAACATCACGATTAGATAATTCAAATGATTTTACATTAATTAAATAATAATTATATATATGAATAATTTACTTGATATTTTGTCATTCAATATGACTATGGTTAGTTAGTTTATCTTTTTTTTCTTTTAATTTCCCCCTCTCTCTTCCCCTTTGTGTTCCTTCTTTTTTTCTCTTCTCTTCGTTTTTCATTTTCCTCCAAAATGAATTTGTTTAGGTGAAAAAAATATATTATCCAATTTTTTTATATCTTCATATACATATATTCATTCTTTCACAATTAATCAATCCATTTTGATTACAATGATGATATTAAGATTGGTCATTCATCTCTCTCTTTCTCACACACACACACAGAGACGTTTTTCTTATTCTTCTTCTTTTGATTATAAATAATTAACGGAAATGATAAATTATTATCGTATATCTTTTATACAATCATTCACAATTGTTAAATTGAACAGCGGCAAAATTATTGTATTTGACACTGATGTTTATATACTTTAATTTTGTTTTGTTTTTTTTAATATTTAACATGTGTGTGTGTGTGTGTTTATGTCCAATATATGAATGAATGTTATCGTCGTTGTATTTTTCCTTTGTCTTTTGTTTCTATGTTGTACATGTATACAGAATTATGTCTAGTTTGAATATATTTAACATAATTAATTTATTAATAAAAACTTAATATATCCGAGTGTTTCTTCTTATTTCACAAAAATGTAATTATAATTCATTTAAAAGATAAACAATAGGTAAATTAAGATTAATTTAACCTAATAATATTTTTTTTCGGTGTTTTTTTCTCTTATTTCATCAGTTGGTTAACAAAGAGAGTCATTTTGTTTTTCTGTTGTCATTGTTTTCATCATGAAATAATTTATACCTTTATTTGGAAGAAATGGATAATTTTTATCCCTCAATTCATCAGTGATCGATTAAGTAAGCAAGACGAAATGATAAAAACAGTTTAGGATTTAGCATATATATATATATATATATATATATGATTGGGATCTATGTTTGCAAACATAGTTTACAATTCTCTCTGTAAAGTCGGAAACTTTGCAACTGTTTGCATGGCTCACAGTAACGAGTCAGTCAAATTTCTTGATTGATGTTGTGATTTGACTGTCTCTAGAATGATGCGATCATTATGCTGAGAAATATAACTCTTCATTGTTTTATGAGTCTGATACTATATTTTTAAGTATACTCACTTGACGGTTGTATATATTTTGCTATGTCTAATTTCTTTATTTTGCTAGGTTTTCCTGAATGAATACTGACGTTGATATAAATATCTCCACCATACCTCATATCATGATGTGACTAGGTAGGAATTTTCAGTAGCATAATATTGTTATCTCAGTTGTCAATTTGTTACTGCTTATGTCTCTATACACAATCATAGTTACATCAATGAAACTAATATCTATCTTCTACAAACCAAGAGATTTTTTTTAATTAAAGCAGATAACTGAACCAGGGGGCATAAATAATAAGGAAAATAAATCATTCATTATCGCGTTGGGTGGCATTTGTCAAACAACTGATTTTAAATCAAAATAAATTAGTCAAATTTAAAATAATAAAACTGAGAATAGTCCAATACTATAAGCAGAACATTTCGCAGTTACAAGATGAATTGCTAAATGGAGCAAAAAAGCTAGTTGAAATTGATGCAAACTTGGAAATACGTCAAAAATCATTCAAGGTTTCATTTTTTACGATGTTTAGTGGTAGGTAGATGTATAACGTAGGATCGATTACATTGCTTTAAAATGAAG
>NW_017386040.1:0-12525 GCF_000237925.1 Schistosoma mansoni
GTTCTCTGTGTTGTATTTGAGAATCTTGCTTTTTCCTCTTTGTATGTTGAGACCTATTGATGCAGAGGCCACTGCTTCACTAGTTGTCTTCATCTGTATTTGTTCGTGTGTATGGGAGAGGAGGGCTAGATCATCTGCGAAGTCCAAATCATCTAATTGATTCTGTTTGATGGAGACGTTGACGAGTTACAGAGTGTTGTGATTGCTTTTATTAATTATCCAATGATGTTTAGATCGCATCTCTCTCCTTGTAAATACAAAACGTTGTTTCGGAACTGAACTGCATCAACATCTGAACGAATAATTGGAAGCGAAGTGTGAAACATGGTCTATGAATGTAGGAGACGTAGGTCGACTACAAGATATGGATCAAAGATGTCTTCTAACCGCTGCTCTAGTATGACGATGAAGAGGGGTAAATTGAGGTTAGATTTAGCGTCGATGAGGTGTCGGATCAGAGGTTTAATTACAATAAGAGACATCGTAGTGACAAATATTAACTGATGTCGATCTACTTTTGCGTGTCATGTTCTAGTTTCACCGAAAATGATGTCCGAAAATGTCTCTAGTCACTGAATTCATCCCGATGTTCAGGACCTGATGGTATCCCAAACCTCATTTTTAAAAGTGCATTGTAGTTCTACGTTATTTATTCATGAATATTTTCAACAGATCCTTCTCAACTAATCTCACATCGAAAAGGTGGAGAAAGATGAAGATAATCCGTATACCTAAGAAAGTATCTGGTGACGAAAACGTGAAACTTAGAACCATAGCAATAACTTCACCCTTCCATAAATACGATGGAAAAATTACTGATAATTTCTTTTCAATCTGCAATAAAAGAGCACAGTGATCCTTATCAATTTGTTTACAAATGCAAAAGAAACACCTTAGATGCTATTGCTGTTCTGCATCACAGTATAGTGTTCAACTTGAAATAGGGTTAGAAGTATGTTCGATGCGCTTTTCTGGACTATACTTCTGCTTTTGATTTTCTCTTAAGACACTTCTTACTTAACAAGTTGATCAGTATCTGCACTGTTGACTGTATAACCAATTGACCATGTTCTTACCTTTCTGGAAGAGAACAGAATACTATGTTTGGAGGAAAGTGTTAAATGTCTCTATCGTCTAATGAAGGTGTGCCACAGAGAGCTGTTTTTCCATCTCTCCTTTCCTCTGTTTTTCTTCATGATCTAGCATCTTCCACAGAAAACACCTTTGTTGAATATGCAGACGACCTCACTGTATATGTGCCGATATCTACCTCTTTACATCCCCTATTAATGAATGAATTTTTGTCTCATATTTAACGGTGTTCTGTTGATAACGATCTCTTACTTAATCCATCTAAATGTCATGTTGCTCAATTTATCCTGAGACATGGACAGCACCTATACACTATTTTGGGATCCCATAATGCTTGCGCGATTTGAGACTTCTTGACAAACACAGTGTTTAAGGTCAATCATCTTTGTTTTGCTTTTCTCTATGATCTCTTTTGATCTTCTTATGTTTTACTGTTATCGAAAAAAGTTCACCGTTTGACTTGCAACATAAAGAGGCTGCATGATTCTGAGATTACTTGCCATTTACTCTTACAATTTTTCAATTCCTGTATAGTACCTATTATCTTTTACTGTTCTCCATTATTGTTGCTCGGGCTATTGAGAAAAGACTTTGCTGTATTGTGGAGAGTGCTGAAGGCTGTTAGCAATGTGTGTGGTGAATCTTTTGAGTCATTATTATTATGGTTGCGGATAGAAATCTCCAGTCTTGGAAACTCCTTGCAGGTGTTATCTTATCAGATACTACCCATCCACTACTTCATTCACATCTTTCTCTTTGTATATCTTCTGGTAGTACGAGACGTAACTGCATTAAAATTCATGCACGCAAGCAAATCTATAAAAGTTCTGTAATACCTTACTTAGCAGCTATACTCTGTGACGAACAGGTTGTTCGAGTAAACCTAGTCAATAACCTGTATTCTCAAGCATGTCTCAAATTTTACAAGTTGTACAGAACCGAATAATTTTTCACCTCTTTTTGGTTTTTGGTAAAAACATTTTGTTGAAACTACTCGTGCTGAGAATTCTATATTGTACCAAAATATAAAATTGAATAAAGCCATTAATAATAATAATGACTGTTGGTCTGTACAGTGTTGGAAGGTGTAAAATACATAGTTGAGGTTTAAGCGTTAACCCTGTCATTGGTTGGAGAAGCTGGATTACATGGTTCAGAATCCATCAACGATGTATCTAAAGTGTATCTCTCTCTAGATCGTGAGTTCTAGTATTTCTTTATGCATCACATTTTACTTTATCTTTTCGAGATAGATTATCAACGTTTAATCATTCTGTTGTGGTAGGATATACGTTAATTATAACTAACTAACGTATTCATGTTCGATACATATTGAACAAGAAGTAATTTTAAAAATTTTGTAAATCTTTTATGAAAAACATTGTTCGACGACACGAGTATCAATTGAGTGAATGGAATCGATTATTTATTTTATCTTCACTAACTCCTTTGTTGTATCTCTTTTCAGGAAAAATGTATACGAACGCTTAGCTGATACTTGGAAATGCTTATTACAAGTACTATCCAAAGATCTAGGAGGTGAAAATCAAACATGCTACAATTCGACTCAAAGTTAGCGTGAAAATGCAGTTCAATAAAAGCTCAAAGAACAAAATTTTTGGTTTATTATCTTAAATGTGTGTTTAAAAGTATTTCTTATTAGATATGTTATTTTGCTACATCACAAACAGATATTAACAATGAGAGAATACTCGACTAGTGGCTTGTAGAGCAATCCAAATGGCGTGCTTCATTATGTTGAGCTCATCGGCTAGATCAGCCTTCATCCTAATATTGATTCTCATAACAGCACTCGAACCTTGTTTGTTTCAATTAAAAAAAACTGAACACGTTATCCACATAGCTACATTCATAATATCAGTTGTTCTCGGATGTGGTTGGATAACCTTTACAAATGAATCGAACTTCGCCCCGTTGCATAAACTAGTGTCTATCTGAACTCTGTAGTTCAGTGGATAACGCGTTGAGTTTTTGAAGCGAAAAGTCCTTGGCTTGAGTCCTGGTATTAGAATCAACACCAGGATGTAACCACTTCCAGTCAACGAGCTTCAAATGGAATGAAACAAACATCCTGTGTTCTACTGGTAGCCACTATCCAACTACGTTTAAAATGTTGATGTAAATCGTTAGAAATATATTCAGGGTTTTAGGTTTAGTAAAGTTATATGGTTTAATCAAAATGTTAATGCAGGCTTCTTAATGATGATTGAGTTGGCTGTGTTTGTGAAGTAGTTTGTAACTTCCAAGGAAAAAGTGATACGATTTCAGGGTAAATCCAATGAAGAATTTTAAGGCAATAAGTCTTTTTGATAAATTTTGATAGTGTAGTATGAAGACGAAGATTATCAGAACTATGTGATGATATATTAGCGCAATACATTTCGAACAATATGACCACACATATACTTGTTAAGAACATTTATAACTAGAAATAAAAGGTCAACTAGACTGGAAATTATAGTTATTGCCCTGTACAGTAAAAACGGCGTTTGATAAGGTGCCCACTTAAAAGCCTTGATCGTATTTGCACAAATGACGCTGCTGATGATGTTAAGTTGTTAGACAAGATATTAATAAGGAATGGTTATCCGCTTAAACTTCTAAATAGATGTAAAGCTCACGGTACTGTGAGACCTACTGTAGCCTTGGTGGAAAGAACGCCTCTCTACATAACCTTACCATTTAGAGGTGAATCAAATAGCCTTTTATTGAAACAAAGGCCTGAATCAGTCATCAACAAAACGCATTGTGCACCGAAGGTCATTGTCAATAAATAAAGAACGAGGTCCATGCTTCAAGCAAAACCTAAAGGACATGAAAACGGTTGTGTCACATCCCACTGTGTTCACAAATTCAAATGTGTGTGTGGTCACACATTCATAGGGAGGGGTGATCGTGATATCCAAATTACTGTGTATGAACATGCACCTAAATGGTTGCAGAAACAAATAGCACCAAGTTACCCAATAGGAGTACGAGATAAACATCCATCATCCTCTTATGCCAGAAATATAAGCGAAACAGGTCATGAGAATAAATTCGCTTGCCATTGTTCGTTTGAATCCAGAGTAATTAGGTTTCAAATTTTCTCTATATTATTATTATTCTTGTTATCCATTTTTCCTCCTACCTCCTCCCATTTCCAGTCTAGTTGACATAATATTTTTAGATATAAATGATCTTAACAAGTATATATATGATCATATTGTTCGTAATGTATTGCGCTAATATATCATCACATGGTTCTGATAATCTTCATCTTCCAATGAAGAATGTATTGCAAACGAAATAATTTCTCTTTGTTTTTAACCAACTCGAAAATTCAAAGATATGTTTATGAATACTTTTAATGTGACATACGGTGATAAGACAGTCAAAGTGATTACAAACACAAGGTTCACCACTTTATTGAAACAAATCCGTAATGAGTTTAAGTAATCAGACACGCATTGAACGTCATCACAAGCATCAGTATTTCATGGTTAAAGGTTATATTGAGGTAAGATGTACGATTGATGGAGAACTGAATGCAGATTTACTTGTAAATGTTTAAATTGTGACCCACATTACTTCTGGTTATGTAACCCTAATAAGTTTCAGTTGATTGATTCTATTTTGGATGGATGTTTTTGAAGGGAGATCGTAACAGATTTCAGATTCAAAACTGAGATTCTTGATTGTGCTGGCCATGAAATGACGTTAATAAACACCCTAAAACACAAACACCTGTAGCATTATGTGGTATCTTTTATATTATATTTACCAAATCGATCATAATTATTTGTCGAATTAAAATTGGGATACATTGTAATGTTTTCAGTGAAATGATCGCTACATACACTCGATCGACTAATACGTTTGCTAATATTCTTTTCGATGTCTTTTGAACATTTCAAGCTTATCATTTTAATATGTTTATACGTCTTTAGGTTTGCAGCTTGTAAGTGACATCTGTAATAATTTTTGAGTGAATTAGCTTAGTAAATGATACTGTGTTAGTCTTCTCTTTGTACTGCCTAGTTTGTTCTAAAATCGATAAAGTGGAAAGGAATATCAGTATGTGGTTGTAGATATTATTATGATTTTGATTGATAGAATTAATATCAGTCGGTTAATGATCACAATGGGAAGAGAACATGCCGATTTTGATTGACATTAATTACAAAAGTTTCAAAATGCACGAGATTATTTTCGAGATGGTTTTTTGAAACGAACCAACTCATACTACCTTTTTTGTAACGTAGTAGATGTAATTTGTGTCTTTCAACGAAGTTTAGTAAATGATTTATCCTATGGTAGACAAATAAGTTCAGACGCTTTCAGTTTTCTTGATGATGGGATTGTGAAATCGAGTCATACGTTTTGAGAATAGTGTTTAGGACTCATGATGTGTAGAAGTCAACAATTAGAAAACAATCACCAGAATGAAGAGGATTCCTGAAATGTACATCAAATTGTTCATAACTTTAATTAAAATTGACAGAAAGTGCACAGAATGTTTAGAATATTTGACATACAGATGAATAGACAGAAGAATAAAAAACACGTCCTGTCAGATAAGTCAAAGAAACAATAAAAACTTACCATATTAATAAAATTCGATCCCACACTATGTATTTCGAACTCGAGTTTCAGAAGTTCTAGACTCGTTGAGAACAATCCTGTTTTGTGGCATAATTCCAAATTCACATAAGGTCAAGTGAGAAATACATTTGTTTATCCGTTGCTTCGAGTAAGCGAATCAACAAACCACCCACTTTCACTGGTCATATTTACTGGTATATAAGTGTTTGTAAATATGGATCAGATGTTTACCATGTGATCCAGGTTTCACGTACCCGTTGAATACATAACTTCTTTCTCAGGCAAACTGAGAATAGAGCTCCATGAGACGCGCTTTATAAGTGAACACGACTGAAGGTCATAATGCGGATTCAGTTGATAAACGTTCATCTTTCCATCAATCTGATACACCGACATCCGATAAATTAATAGATGTCGTCATTCAACATCTGACAATAGTTCACAATGGACAAGTTTGTGTGGTCCTATATCTGACTTCAATTACATTGTATGAGGATTGCTGTCAAAATATAAACCTCTGCCACCCTCTTATATAATCGTCAACTTAAATCACTTTAGTGCACAATTGAATTAAATAATTCAAATACCAGAATGGATTTCGGATACGTAGATTTTGTACAATGTTAGATCCGAACGGACAATCAGAGAGACGGAGTGAAGGAGGCGAAACTAAATGATGCGCGATGGATAAATTGATTCAGTCAAGTGAATTTAATCGACCGTGATTCAGTATTTATATTTAAACGAGACCAGGTTACAGACATTTGGAGAGTAGGATACTGTGTTGACACGGTCTCACACATCAAAACAGTCATGGTTAATGAGTGAATAATTAACAATGTCAAAAGATGACTTGAGAAAAATGATGAAATAGGTCTGTCTGGAATCTAAGATAACAAATATGAGCTGGCTATAGTATCAGCCATCACAACTTCAGGAGATGTCGTCCTAGTAACTTATAACTGCTTTTCACATAATAATAGACTAAACGTTACAGTTTTCGTCCTCTGAGTTAATCAAATTTAGTGATTGTTCAAGTTAGAGTAGTGGACATTTTTTGAGTGTACTCCGTATTTTTAAATAAGTGCTAATAAGTCTCTCCCACGGCTTTTCAGTCAATTGTGAAATCAATAGTTCCTTACGTTTTAATTAGTATTCTATTATGTTCAAGACATGGATATCAGTATAGAATTTTTATCAGTTTAAATGACTGCAGATTGAAGGTGACTTCAGTTACTTACAAGTAACTTCACTGGAAACACGTCCACTTGTGTTGTAATGCTGAAAAGTGTTCTTATCGACTCAAGACAGAGGCAGCGCAACACAAGAAACAACTTTAAAAATCAAGAAATCAGTCATTTGGAATGACAGACTTTTGACGTTTTGGTCTTTCACCTGATGTTAGTGTGAGGTTAATGTGCATATTCACTGATGATCGTGAATCATGAGTTGTACTCAACTTCAGTTTGGAGAGGCACAAAATGTTGAATTGACAGTGGCTTCACAATTCATGGATTACCTCATAGGTTGCTGTCTGGTGAACGCAAATTATGCCGATATATATAATCTATGATGACTTTGTCTAGATGTTGTAAATGATGGCTATTAGGTGATCGTTTGTGTTCAGTATTTGTTTAAGTCGTTTTTAATTATTCAATTGACATGATGATGATTATTTTGTGAATTTAGTAAGATAAGTAACAGTGGAATGCTTTATTGTTACTTGTGTTTTACAACAAACAGCTGATTGTGTAGTCGAATTCTTTCATGTATGGAATGAAAACTGTAAATAACTGTCTAGTGGATGACAGACGATTCCCGAAGTGTTGATAGTCGAAAGCATGACACTTTGTTGACCACCATGAAACGACGTCTCAGTTTGATTGAGACGATGAAATGAATTTCATCAGTTCGTCCAGAATTTATGGTCTCACCGCTTCACAAACACAAGAATATCATCTTCACAGAACACACTGTCGTTCGTCAGGGTTGCTATTTCTGTATATCAGTTGAGATCTCAAATTTGTGGGTGGAAAAGTTTCTAAAATGACTGAACAAACACTAATCATCTTATTTACAAAATTGTGATTCATTTTACACTGCTTTACGTGTTGATAATAGTATTTACTTAACATGACCATATGAAAACAAATAAACATGTGTAAACTGCCTATTACATGTTCTATGTAGTATACGAATTCGATATGATACTTGTATTATAGATACATGTGTTTGAAACGGAATCAACTGTATAATACATGTGAGAAAATCATCTTCGATGACTGACTTGTAACATTTATCCAATCAGTAATACTTGCTGGTTGAATCCATGTTTAATCACAGTGTAAATAGGAGAGCGTTAGAATCAGATAGCAGTTTTATAATTGAAAGTTATTATTGTTTGTATTGATATGATCATTATATAAATTGAATCAACCGAATTAACTACTTTTTACTTCGACTTTTCCATATCATTCCTGACTCATTTCAAAGTTATCGTTTGAGTGGATTCTTATGTGGATTGATGGAAGGTTTAAAAGTAATATATATTGAAACAAATGTGTTCTTTGTGACTGATATTGATTAAGAAATGTTCCTAAATCCATATGAAGATTTTAGAGATAATTCTACCTCGAATATAGAGAACCGATTCACTATCTGACTATATCGTAATTTAGTTCACATGTTTTAATGAAGTTAAAAATATATTTATTCTTGTGATGGGTAATCAAAAACAAAGGTTTTAATTTTACTTACTGATGTGATGGTAAACTGATACCCAAATTCGTATTTCCGCAAGTCTTGAACATTGACCCCAACCTCATTAGTTTTACAGAACAAACACTAGCATTCACAACTTTCTGAATATATTCTCGTACTCATTCATTCGTGACTTTCATGTATGACTGAGTTGGTATCATTCGATTATAAAAGTGTTACGAGCGAAGGTGTTGTCGAACCCCGATTATCTGTGGTATATTTATTAGAGTAGTTGTGACGGAAAACGTGTTTACAATTTATGAAATTTGGATACTAGCTAACATTTATTCGTTAGGTACGTGTAGAGAATAGGAAAACATTTGATCAGATAATTCAAATATTTGGAAGTTGGTATAATCAGTTTGATGCGTTCAAAATGACAAGATGACGAAAGAAGTCAGGTCAATTAACTTCTATTGATTAGGTTGAGTGAACTTTGAGTAATATAATTTCGAGCAAATTGATCCCTCCTTCTGTCTTTATTTATTTAAACACCATTTACCAGCAATCAAACTGCATGAGATGAGTTCTTTCATATTAATGTTTGTGAAAAGTTATAGACATATATTTAAATGGAAAGTGTTATATTACTTAACAATGTGAACACAGAGAAAATAAGAGGACTGCTTAAACCGTATGCATAAGATAAGTCTGAAAACAATGGATATATTCAATATACCATATGCATCCACTCATGGAAACAGATATTAAACTTGAATGTATGGATACTGAGTTAAATTTCATATTTACACAACCGTATGCAGATCACTTATGATTTGACTACGTTACATTTCTTCTTTTGAAAGTTTGTGCTGATTATATTGTCTAAAAGCATGACGAGTAGGCAACAAACTTTGAAATATATTTGGAGTTTAAAGGTAATTAGTGGAAGCACGAAGAGGAAACAGTTTCCACAGAAATGCAACTATCACGGAATTGAATGGTTGTCAACAATGAAAAATGTGTGAAATTGTTCGACTAACGTATCTCACATTTACTAATACGAAGATTTTGTAAACGTTGGTTATTTTTAGCGAATGCAGTGAGATGACATTGTACTCATATACTTTCCTATGTACACTGATTTTAATGATCAACAATACTATTGTGTTCCCGACGAGAAAAAAATCTGTGAAATATAATGAATTGGTGTTATTCCACCACGTTTTTTTTTCTTGTTTTAAATAAATTTGCTTCATTGGTTAATAAATTGTTCATATTCCGAAGTGAGTGAGAACTAGACAGTCCATTCTGTTGCAAACATAGTTAATGATTGGTGACTCTACACATGTTGGTCATACTAATGTCGATCATCACCTCAGATTTGGGTGCGCGTATTTCACGATTTACTATTTTCGCGCATATAACTTCATAGAGGATAAAAAATAATCGTGAAAATGAGTAATTTTCTGTTGGGCATAGTTTTCATCATTTCAATATTTTTACTTAGTGGAGTGAATGGTGAGTCTTGTAACATTTAGACTGTCGTGTAAATGACGTTCAGAACACATTAACTTCACTGTAGTCTTTACAGTTTATCAAAACATGCCATGAAGCATAGGGTGTTATAGATCTGAACATACAAGAAATGTGGTTAAATATAAAAACTAGAGTGAAATCGCGTAGAAAGCGTAATACATAAGTTCGTAGAAGTTGGTTAGCAAATCAAACTAGCCTTCTGAAACAGTTCTTTGACAAAATGCAACGTTTATCTACTTGTTATGCATGAACAACTAGGAGATCACTATTATGTTCTCATAATATTTTGTTTTGAAATACTCAGACAAGCTTGAAAGCCATCAACAACAGTTTCTCAATTTTAGGCAGATTCTTCTCACTACCATTAAACTGTCGACAAAAATTTACAGATGTTACGATTTCGATTTGTTTAAAAATCCACAAATTATCAAAACACAGATATATGAACAGAGTATATTGTTTACAATGAACTCTTCTGGTGTCTCCGCAGTAATATATACATATTGGTTGACCAATATTTGATATAGTCACACATCAACAGTTCTCTTTGATTTCAGCTGATGAAGGTAAGTACATGTGAGTGATTCAATGTATATTTTAAGTGCACATTCATAAATGGAACTGTGAACAATGGATGGGAATAAGAATGAAAATGTTGATAATTGAAACTACTCATTGGATTTTTACGAATCTGACAAATGAGGCAATTTTCTCAAATGTATTTCATTTCACAGTTTCATAATCAATGATACTCATAACAGCTTATGTGATATTTTACTTTAGTTTCCAAATTAAAACGGTTTGTAATGAGGAATGATTAATTAGGTTAGTTTGGATACATTATATCGCTCTATCGAACTCAAAACAAAATAATTATGTGAGTGATGTCTGAACATTTCATCATCAATTCAAATGTATACTAAATATCACCACCCTGTTACTCAACCAATAATTGTTTAGTCAGTAGT
Source organism: Schistosoma mansoni (assembly GCF_000237925.1). NCBI lineage: Eukaryota > Metazoa > Platyhelminthes > Trematoda > Strigeidida > Schistosomatidae > Schistosoma > Schistosoma mansoni. The sequence continues at coordinate 10,905 of NW_017386040.1, forward strand.
CAAATCCAAATTTTACTAAATAGATAAATTGATAGATAATTTAGGAGAATTACCAAGTGGAACATATAACTGTTATGCAATCCATTCTGGGTATATCACATACAGATTGTTTGAAAGATATTATTTCATTTCATTATAACACAGAGTGTATCGAACTCTGGAAGAGAGCTTCAGTTCACAATCGAAAGTGCACAGTTACAGTCTATTGAAGGAACGCGATGTAAAAGGTGAGCTAACCAATATGGAAGCCACCTAATCTAAATATCAAATTAAACAACTTTGACTTAGTTAAGGAAAAAAATGAAGATTCAGTGAAGATGAAATGAGAACAAAAGCAACAATAAGATACAAGTAGAACCATTTCAAATGGAATCAAAAGATCAGAAGCAGCTTCATCAGTATATTCAGTTATGCAGTTGTACTGTGAATGGCAGTGGCACTTACTGATTCTCACTCTATTCATTGAGCTATCTGAAGTTCTTAGAAAGAAGCAACAATATAACAGTCACAAATAAATGCTCAATTAAGAATGGTCATTCGAAAAATCCATAGACGTTTGCTGTAATAGTTTATAACAGGTCAACAAAATCTAAAGAGCTTGCGAACAGAACCACTGGTCGAAGGAGATATAAGAAATATTGGCGAACAACCCTGATGTACAAACTGAAAGTGTACATTGACTAAAATTTTGTAAGATGCTTTCAGTAATATGCAACAGGTTCATTACAGTATTTGTTTACATTACAACTCAAATACAAAGCTGTCAGTGGTGGAATATATGTAGAGATGAACGAAGGACATCGGATGTTAACACCTTTTGAGAAGTTTTAAATATGAGCAAACTATCCTATCTCAAAAGAGATTAATTTATAAATGTTAACAGTCCAGATATCTTGATTGTGATGTATAAAGTTTTAGTTGGCTACCCTTTGTAATTGATCTGATTAGATTGGAATATATAAAGAACAAACATCAGTCTTGAAAATAAATAGTTCAGCTCACTTACCAACATCTTATTCCAATATGACAACATACCGTTAAATTAGCACCTTGTACGACCAGACAACATGTGTAATGAATAATGTTGCTTTTGTCATTAAATTTACTGTGCTAACGAATAAATGAATGAATGTTCTTCCATAGAGTAGTATTTAAAATATAACACACACACAACAGTTTGATTAAACATATGGTCATTTTATTGTTGAAGCAATCTTTGATCTCGTGTAAGTAAACACGCAGCTTCACTTGGTTACATGTATATTTTATATATATTTTTTAATTTATTTGTTCGTCTCCTCATTTTTGAATTTCGCTCAAAACCATTGAGTAAATTTTTGTTTACGGGGTACTGTGAACATTGTTGAATTTCATTGTCTACAACAAGGGCTGATTTTTTACAACTTATTAATTCTGTTAGGAATAATGAAGGAGCAAACGATGAATGAACCATGAACATATGATCTCTTTTTGATTTCTCATATTTTACTTAGGCTAACGCGTTTAGGAGAAATTGGATGAAGTTATTTCTGATATTTATTTAATCAGACAGACATTAAGATGTGAAACCATGATGACGAACGAGTCTAATCAAAATAATACTGTTTGCAAGAGTTAATAT